>NC_143037.1:48140000-48295000 GCF_057628025.1 Oncorhynchus mykiss | reverse complement strand
TTACATAAAAAATAAGAAGATTACATGTAACTAACAACATGTAATCAGTTACTCCCCAACCCTGCCTACTTCTCACTTCTAATCATGCAAAGCAAATAAATATAAACCCATATTGTTTTAATGATAATTTCTGAGAATGGAATACTTTGCTCCAGCATTTAACTATGCCTGTATAAAATGTTAAATAGATGTGGGTTGATTCTAGCATCAAATTGCAGAGGCTCTCACATACAGCTGAAGTCGGAAGTTTACATACACTTAGGTTGGAGTCATTAAAACTTGTTTTTCAACCACTCCACAAATTTCTTGTTAACAAACTATAGTTTTGGCCAATCGGTTAGGATATCTACTTTGTGCATGACACAATACATTTTTCTAACAATTGTTTACAGACAGATTATTTCACTTGTAATTCACTGTGTCACAATTGCAGTGGGTGAGAAGGTACACTAGATACACTAAGTTGACTGTGGCTTGGAAAATTCCAGAAAATGATGTCATGGCTTTTGAAGCTTCTATTGACATCATTTGAGTCATTTGGAGGTGTACCTGTGGATGTATTTCAAGGCCTACCTTCAAACTCAATGCCTCTTTGTTTAACATCATAGGAAAATAAAAATACATAAAAAAAAAATACATACATCAACAAGTCTGTTTCATCCTTGGGAGCAATTTCCAAACGCCTGAAGGTACCACATTCATCTGTACAAACAATTGTACGCAAGTATAAACACCATGGGTCCACGCAGCCATCATACAGCTCAGGAAGGAAACGCGTTCTGTCTCCTAGAGATGAATGTACTTTGGAGCGAAAAGTGCAAATCAATCCCAGATCAACAGCAAAGGACCCTGTGAAGATGCTGGAGGAAACAGGTACAAAAGTATCTATATCCACAGTAAAACGAGTCCTATATCGACATAATCTGAAAGGCCGCTCAGCAAGGAAGAAGCCACTGCTACAAAACCGCCATAAAAAAGCCAGACTACGGTTTGCAACTGCACATGGAGACAAAGATCGTACTTTTTGGAGAAATGTTTTGAAACAAAAAAAAAATCTGTTTTGGCAATAATGACCATCGTTATTTTGGGCGTGAAAAGGGGGAGGCTTGCAACCAGAAGAACACCATCCCAACCGTGAAGCATGGGGGGAGGAAGCATCATGTTGTGGGGGTGCTTTGCTGCAGGAGGGACTGGTGCACTTCACAAAATAGATGGCATCATGAGGGAGTAAAATGATGTTTATATATTGAAGCAACATCAAGACGTCAGTCAGGAAGTTAAAGCTTGGTCGCAAATGGGTCTTCCAAATGGACAATGACCCCAAGCATACTTACAAAGTTGTGGCAAAATGGCTTAAGCACAACAAAGTCAAGGTGTTGGAGTGGCCATCACAAAGCCCTGACCTCAATCCCAAAGAACATTTGTGGGCAGAACTGAAAAAGCGTGTGCGAGCAAGGATGTCTACAAACCTGACTCGTTTACACCAGCTCTGTCAGGAGGAATGGGCCAAAATTCACCCAACTAATTGTGGGAAGCTTGTGGAAGGCTACCCGAAACGTTTGACCCAAGTTAAACAATTTAAAGGCAATGCTACCAAGTACTAATTGAGTGTATGTAAACTTCTGACCCACTGGGAATATGATTAAAGAAATAGAAGCTGAAATAAATCATTCTCTCTATTATTATTCTGACATTTCACATTCTTAAAATAAAGTGGTGATCCTAACTGACCTAAAACAGGGAATTTTTACTCAGATTAAATGCCAGGAATTGTGGAAAAACAGAGTTACATTGTTTTGCGCTAAGGTGTATGTAAACTTCTGACTGTACATATTATGCTATGTAGCATCACACACAGGGGCTCTCACATACATTTTGCCGTTGTCCTCGTCCAGGGCACACAGCACAGTGACATCCCAGTTCCCGGACGTCAGAAAGCGAGGAGGGACAGAGGGGATGGCAGGCTGTGTCACATTGGAGGAGAGAGAAAGAGAAGGGGATGAATACAGAAACAGACAGACTGCCAGTGGAGAGGAGATGCCGAGAATAATATTGTCAGCGGAATGTAGAGTCATTCAGACACACGCAATTCAGATACATAGTCACATATACCTAAAATAATCACTGCCTAGACAAGACTTCAGTTCTCTGCTATTCAAATCTGTATAATCACATATTGTTGTATGTCACCCTGTTGAAGGCTTAACAAGCAGTCTGACGTTAAACCATTGGAGGATGATACAGAGGTGTTAAACTTTATTGCCCTCACACTGACCTGCGCAGGGAGACTGGCAATGTGGCGGAACTCCCCTCGGGCACCCTGCTTGGCTGGCAGTGTCAAATAAAACCAAGAGCCATCGGATGAAAACAATGGCACCTCCTGTTGGACAAATGAGTCAGGCATGGTCAATAACAATCCAGGAAATATCACAAATGGGTCGATTGAGACTGTATCAGGGGTACCAGTTTCAATGAGTAGCAGATTTTGGGAAATGAGTGACGCCTACCTGTCGTTGGTTTTGCATTAAGTCCATGACCATAGTGTGTTTCTGTGGAATTAAAACAGAGGTACAAAATAAAGAAAATTTATCAACATAATTAAGCAGCCAATGTTAATATTGTAATCAATCCATAAGGACTGGTTGGAGAGAGATGGTAGAGAAATGCTGCAGCGGGTCATTGGAAATTCATCACAGGAAGTATAATTGACCTTATTTAAGCTGGAAGGAAGAGATATGGTGGCTTAAGAAAATCAATCCAAACCCCCCAGTGTGTAAAGGAGATGAAAATGCTATAAAAGTAATGCATGGCAGCAGAGCGAGGAGACCCTATTGAATTACTGTGAAATAACCTTTGACCTCTCACCTCTGAACATGCCCCTGTGGTAGCCTCACACACACAGAGCTCTGATTGGTTCTGGGCCCGGTTCAACCAACGCACCACCAGACGAGTGCTGCTGATCCACTTCACCATGGAGATGTAGCTGTCTCTAGGGAGACATTTGAAGAAATAAAATACAAGAAAATAACGTTTCTTGGACAGTAAAATAAAATATAAACGTTAACAACATTAGTCCTTAGTTGAGCTACAGTATGAAGTTATATTTTGGAGATGGTACCTGGCCCTGAGAGAGTCTGGAGGGATCATCTCTAGAGTGTGAGCTGGACCATAGAGATTCACCACAAAAAGGCTGACTGTGGGGATAGTGGAGCCAGCCTGTTCACACAGACACACAGGTTCAGACTATTACATTAGTATAACATTAGTTAGATGACATGACAGTCTTGGAGCTTTTACACATTGCATTATTGGTTAATTATATATTTTAAAATCAGTGTTTACCTTAGGGTAAGGAAAGAAAACATTGGAGGGATAGACTCCACCCAGGAAGTAAGGTATCTCCATTAAGGGTGTGGCAGAGTTGTTGATGGTGAAGTATGCCAAGCGAGCGCCATCTTTGGACCACCAGTGGGCAGAGTAAGTCAAGAGCACTTCCTCTGTAAACATTTTACAAGAGAACAAAGCAATCAGTTTCAATACACATTTGTTACTGATGGAAGTCCAAATGTTACACATTGCCAATAGTGCAAACAATGTATCAAAGTCATATATTATCTGCAATACCATACATCTCAGGGAACAGCTTTCAAAACGACAAACCTCATTTTGCAAACAGTTGGCAATTTTGGAACAGTTGGCAACAGTTGTCAATCAATGGCTATGATAGAGATAGGTTAAAGGAAAACTCCACCCAAAAACAATATTTTGGTCTTTGTTTCATTACTCCATTGTTGACATAGTCCCGAAATGTTTTGCTTGTCAGCACTCAAGTTTTCAAGATATGCGACTGTCAAAACACAGAAATCATGCAAAACGCAGCATCATACGCAGCAAAATGCATCATACAGGGATGAGTTCTGTATTTTGAAAGTTACTTATCTTAAAAACTTGAGTGCTGACAAGCAAAACCATGGACTACTTAAACAAATAGAGTTGTTTTCCTTTAAGGTGTTAGTGGATGTTGCTGCAGTATCTCTTACCCTCATACATCCAGTCGGATAGACCATTGACCACCAGCCCCTCTCTGCCTGTGGATGTGAGGCGTAGGGGCTTACTGGTCATGGCTGGCTGGTAGTAGATATCTCCTTCAAACACATAGGCCTGGCAGCAACAGAGAGACAGTACTAATCCATTATCAAAGCAAGCAGATAGAGAGCTCGGTGTTGGCTGGCTGAATCAAACGTCCTGTTGACTCCAAGTGGGAATTCATCAGCCAGCCAAGTTAGAGGCCAATACATCTCAGCTTGCCACTGACTGAATGTGTTGAAGTGCCATTGGAACACAAACATTGCACTGAAAACACTTTACATTCATAACACATAATCATCCAATATTAATCTGCAACAAACACTGACATGTTGTTTTTTAATCATTATAACTCCAATATTAAACACAGATAAATAGAGGTGTTATAGATTTGTTGTGGTGTTAAACACATTTCCAGTCCACCAGACACTGTTGAGGTGGGATGCAGAATGAGTGAGAGCTGCTGCCTTACCAGCTGGTTCCCTTGCGGCCCCCAGGCTGCGTACTGTATCCCTGCCTTCTCCCCTGCTGGAGAGTTAAGCTCCAGCAGATCCCTGGGACAAACACAGAATCCCTCCATTAGGAACGAATGGCCTCTCTAAAGCCACTAGTGGATAACGGAGTAGAACGTAGATCCGTCCATGCCTGTTCATAAGCATTTGATAGGTATCGTAAAAAAGACAAGATGCAAATGCAAAACCATACAGAGATTGAGGTCGGTTCATGCAATGGATCAATACCTCTTTCAATGCATTGGAACAGCACTATGTTCCTCCAAAAACAGGCAGGCATCTTGTAACAAGACATAACCAGGCATTTCATTTTTTGTAAAATGAGCAGATCCTTCTGAATTTCTTTGAGAGGCCTTGATGCTCCTCACAAGGCCCAGGCTTTCATCCACAGATACAGGGGAGCTCTTGTTTACTGGTGAGCCAGCAGGTAGGAGGAATCTCTGGCTGTCAATTTCCCAGCTTACTCTGATAGTTTAAAGTCAGCGAGGACAATGTTAAGAGTAATGGATATGTCTGACATAACAGATGACGTTCAGATGAAAAGAGACACACTTGGAGGTGCTTGGTCAGTCGAGGCCAGGGCCCGCTTGCGTTGGCAATACACATGCCCAGTGCAGCCCATGCATTAGCATTCACGGATCTACAGTACCTACCCATTAGCCACATTGTAGATGGCATAGGATGCTGTAAAGGACTGAGAGAAAATCTGTTGGAGGTAGAGGACATGATGGGCACAGTGGTCCAGAGTTACTCAAGAACACACTCAATCTCAAGCACAGACACACGCATTACAGTTAGACCATAGGACAATCCAATTAAGTAAATAAACGGCCAACAATTCCATCAATCACATTGCATTGTCGCAAACATCAGTTCTAACTACCCAGTCAAATAGCGCAAACAATGATAACTCAGTCTCTCCTGACAGATAATAGGAGATATTAGAGGAATGATGTCATGTGAGGATGTGAAAGATAGGGAGTATGTCTTTCTCTAACCCCTAAGTAACATAAGTACAGCCAATATCCCTCAGATTGAAAAAGATCCAGAGTGGTAACTCATCTTGACAAGTGAGCAGCTCGGCAGGCTGAAGAGGACACTCCATTTCTAAAACAAAGACTTGAAGTGTGTTGTTTGCCCACTAGTTTCTGAAAGAAGCCAAAGGAAAAGCCTGGGAAAGCGTGTCCCTAATGTAATTGAATGTCACGTCTCCAGTAGCATACTTAACAGTGCAATTGGATTACTTCCCATATTGTTGGTCCTCTAAACCGAGAAACACAGAGAGGCAAAGGAGCATGACTGTAAAGAGAAGGGCTATGTTTCACACCAGAAAATGTCACCCTGAGAGAGAAAGGTCCCTTTCATTGCTTTTGAGGAAGAGGCCACTGCACCCAAAACAAAACACAATGACAACAGAAAACAGTTAGATCTGAAGAAAACTGAGGCACCGAGGTAAAGGATGAGGGTCTGAGCCAGAGGAGTTCACGGCTATTTAACAGGTCACAGAGCGAGCAGTGTGGTGGCAGTGTAACGAGACGAGTCCCTCCCGCTGGATGGAGGGGTGTCGCCTTATCATTCCGCACTCTGGTTAATTAGCTCTTTAGGAACTGTCTACAAAATAGACACAGGTGTGGCTCATCATTTATCATTAGGGGAGGGAAGAAGGATACTGAGTGCGAGGAGGGGACTGTGTGCGTACGTGTGTGGGTGTGTTTGTGTGTGGCCTTGCGTGGGTGCGCATGTGTGCGTGCGTCTGTCTCAGTGTGTGTGTGTGGGTGCATGTCTGAGAGCGTGCGTGTGTGTTACAGTTCCTGTGTGTGTTCGTGTGCATGGGCCTTTGCGTGTATGTATCTGTGCTCACCCTTGTATGCGTGCCTAAGAGAAAGGGAATGAATTGTAATGTGGCCGTTAAGTAGGTAAGTCATAAATCTTTCCCCAGTGTTCCGCCATTGTTCTTCTGGCGGATTGTCCCCCCCCCCCCCCCCCCCCGCCATGACTTTACCCCAAATGGAGGAGCCACACTGTTAACAGACGAGACCAGCGTGTGTGGGCTCACTTGGGACCTGGCGACAATGGGACAGTAATGAGATTACAACGGTCCTTGTATGAGGCGAGATATTGGTAGGTATTGTTGCGCTGCAGTAGGGTCATTCCATCAATTAGGTACCTTTTGAGAAGTGTAACTTGATTATTATTATTTTTTTAAGTTAGATTGTACAACATTGTAACATTATGTCATAGAGAGCACATGTTGAACTTCATGAAAAACACTTTCCCCTCTCAAGAGGTTAGCTCCATTGGAATCAGGCATCCCACAGCAAAACAAGCTGAAATTCACTTATTTCATTCATCTGCTTGGACTGTCCTCATATTTAGCCTCGCAATGAAGTGTTGGACATTTTATTTTCAGGACAACCTGGGCTGCAAGTAGAACACAAATGAATTTGACATAAACAGTTGCATGCACAAGTTTTATTGATAAATGTCAATAAAAACAAATTGGTCTGCCAAGCAAAAACCTGATAAAAAATGTATTTATATGAATGCTGTAAGAAGAAAAATGGTTTGCTCAATGGGAAATTAATATCCAACTAGTCAGTGACAACTGTGTGGAGTTTGACGTTTGAGACAGCAACTATGTGAGCTTATTACAGTATTATAGACACTATGTCCTGGGATTTCCTATGATCTTCTGTGTAGAAGAACCCCTTAACCTTCTAGCGACTCTTGTGTGGCTTGGGAGTGTCATAGAGCAAAATATGTGCGTGTTCGCAAGAGTCTCTGCTTTTCGTAGATAGGTCACATCAGTTTGTAACTAAAACTGTTCTTACTTTAAAGATGTTTTTGTGAGAAGAAAATGTGTTTGGGATCCGCCCTTGTCTCATAAACATCGCTCTAACTCAGTTAATCACACCAATTAATAAAAGAAAATAACATGTTATTGGTCTCATACATGTATTTATCAGATGTTATTGTGGGTGGAGCACAATGTATCAGCGGATGCAACAGATGTCGACGGATCCAGGAGGTGAGAAGTCCAAAACGTGCCGGCATTACCGTGGGACCAACAAATGACTATGGTAAGTGCCTATTAAGCCCGTTACAGGGTTGACCGTTACGGGGTTGACAATTTCATCTTAAATCAACCATAAATCCACTTGTAGTTCAAACATTTCTAGCCTGTCTATCTATGGGGTAACAGGGTTGTTGCGATTTGTTCGACTCGCTCAGTTTTCCACCAGGAAACACCAGAAAATGGCCACAAAGAGCAGAACCAGGTCACCTGCTTTTACATTATGATTTGACTATTAGATGTCCAATGTTCCTTTGGATTCTTTTTAGAGTGTGCAAAGCTGTCATCAAGGCAAAGGGTGGCTATTTTGAAGAATCTCAAATATAAGACATATTTTGATTTTGTTGAACACTTTTTTGGTAACTACATGAATCTATATGTGTTATTTCATAGTTTTGATGTCTTCACTATTACTCTACAATGTAGAAAATAGTAAAAAAATCCTTGTCTGAGTAGGTGTTCTAAAACTTTTGACCGGTAGTGTATGTGAATCACTAATCACATGAAATAAATAATAATCTTCAGAAATGACGTTCTCAAAACAGCAAAATAACGAGGGCTTAACGATGAAGGTGAAAAATTTGAGAAATCAAATTCTTAGAGAAATCTTCCTAGAATTCACAGAGGGTTCACTGAGGGTCGTGTCAAAATGCTGCATTTTGTCACTGTAGTAAGTCTTTACTCATAAAAAAAATCTGAGTTATTGAATTCTCTGTGTGGTCTAGATTAAGGGGACTTAATTTAATATAACAAGCTTTTAAAATGCAATATTGGTGCACAATTTCTACTTTAAATATCAAAGGGAAGCAAAAGGGACAAATTTTGTGGAATGACCCAGTACACACAATACAGGGATAATAGATTTCTTCCCCCAGCCCATTGTTAGTACTAAACCTGCATTTCTCTCTGGTAGTGCCTCAATATGCTGTATTTGATACAAGCACTTCATTGTCTGTAACTGCAGAGCAGACCAAACCCTCCAGTTGTATTTCCTTTCTTTCTAAATTGCACAGTCTTGGCAGTTTCCACCTGTCTGGCTCTGGCTGCATTTCCTCATCCCTTCCACTCTATCTCCATCCATCCTCTCCTTCCCCTCTTTTTGTGTCAAACAAAGGGAACAACTCTCACAAGCACTGACGCAAACACACGCATGCATCAACGCACCCACGCAGACACGCAAACACACACATTTATCAGACTATTGGTCATGTTGAGGAGAGATTGAAACCTCTGCTACACAGGAGGTTTGAATTTGTTCTCTCCCTTATGCCCCCCTCCCCCGCCACCCGTACTTCTAACTATACCACCTCTCTCAAAATCTATTTATTTTTCGCCCACTAGGCACAAACCTCCCCAAAGCCTCACAGCTAATATGAAATCCAGGGGAGAAGCCTTTCAACTTAACACACAGCCCACTCATCCATTTCCCACCACTGCAGCCCTCTCCTCTAAGCATCCATCCCACTCATTCTTTTACACCCCTTCTGATTGATTTCGATTGGACAGGGTGATCTAGGGGCGAATGGTGCGTGTCAAATATTTGTTCTCCCCCTATTGCTACTGCGTCTCTCTCTCTCTCTTCTCTCCCTCTCTTCTCTCTCTCTCTCCCTCCCACCCTGCCTCTCTCTATCTCTCTGTCTCACTCTGCCATTCTCAGCGGCACACCGCTCCTCTCCCCAACAAGAAAGCCTGTGCTTGCGGGCAAACGGCTATTGTCAGCCGAAAACCCCTAGAGATAGAGAGAAAAAAGCGAGGTGGAGATAGATAGAAAGAGTGAGGGAGTGCGAGACAGACAAAGCAAAAAGAGAGGGAAAGACGGATCTTGTCGCAACCTGATCTGTTTCACCGGTCTTGTGCTTGTCTCCACCCTCCACCAGGTGTCTCCCATTTTCCCCGTTATCTCCTGTGGATGTATACCTGCGTTTTCTGTTTGTCTGTTGCCTGTTCGTCTTGTTTTTGTCAGGTCTTACCAGCGTGTTTCCCGGTTCTCCTGTCCTCAAGTTTTTGTTTTCTAGTCTTCCCGGTTCGGACCTTTCTGCCTGTCCTGAGCCTGCCTGCCATCCTGTACCTGCCTGACTCTGACCTGCTTTAACAACCTCTGCCTGCCCTCGACCTGCCTTTTGCCTGCCCCTTTCGAATACTAAATATTCTGAGAATCAAACTGCCTCCTGTGTCTGCATCTGGGTCTCATCCTCGTGATAGATCTGACTCCATTTAATATTATAGTAAAACCAGGTGCAACCAAGTATTATGTGTTTAGCTAACTAAGATCAAGAAATGGTCATGAGAAGCGAACGCAAAACTCAAGTATTATTTAAGAACTTTGTAAAATGAATGATACCATTATACAAGGCATAATGCTCAAGCTACAAAGCATTATGAGAGAGAGAGAAGAGAAGTCATAGCCTGAAAAGCCATGTCCCAAGAGTCCATGGGGTGGAGAGAGTATCTCACCAGCGCAGGTCAAGAACAAAGAAGAAAAAGGCAATGAATCTGATGCCCCTTTGCAACATCTGAGCTGTTGACCAATGGCATTACTCTAAAGTTAACCTCCAATCAGATATCAGACCTACAGGATGTAAAGACAACAGAACATCTGCTTCTCAAAGGTGACACAAGAGAGGGTTGGAGAGCAACACAGAGAAGGCTGAATTACTAAGACAACACAAAGGAAATCCTTGCATACAGTGTAGAGTCACTTTGGGAGCTGGGCCGCCCTACAAAAGCTATATGGTATGATCGTAAACTACTAAATAAGAAAACTTAGGAGAGCAGATCCTAGAGCAGAGTGAAAGAGAGAGGGAGAGAGAGAGAGAGAGAGAGAGAAAGAAAGAAAGAAAGAAAGAAAGAAAGAAAGGGAGGAAGAGGGGGAGAGAGAGGATGAGGGAGAGAGAGAGCAGATCCTATACACTCTTTAATAAGGTGGAAATTGTGCTGAAGGAACCCCCCCCCCCCCCCATTACCCGTATATTACACCTCTTGCTCCCTCCTTTGGGGAAACAGGAAGCTATTTATTAAGCGACTGGATATTTACAGAAGGAAAGGGTTGGCGGGGGAAACAGGGAAAGCTATTACAAGGGAAAGAGAGATGAGAAAATGCATGTGTTATTAGAGTTGTTTGTTATGCTGGGGTTTGCCTCAAACCACCTGCAATTGTGCATTATACATTAGACTCTAGTATAAGCTCCTCATTAACATTCCCCACCAAACCAGCAGGGCGATTTCATTACTGCATGCAGCTCCAACTTTAACACCCCATCTCCCTCATCACATCTCTGCCTCCCCCTCGCCGCACACTGCTATCTACATCAAACTGATCCCTCTCTCTCAGCCACCTAATTCCCTCCATTCTTCTACACCACTTCCCCCATAATTACCTAGTCTGAATATTCCCCATACATTTTGCCCGTGATTTGACTATTGGCTGTGTCTGAATAGCATGTAAAACATGTAAAACAACAGAACGACAAATCTGTCGACAAATCTGTCGTTCTGCCCCTGAACAGGCAGTTAACCCACTGTTCCTAGGCCGTCATTGAAAATAAGAATTTGTTCTTAACTGACTTGCCTAGTTAAATAAAGGTAAAAAAAATAAAAATGTAAGACTGCTGCAGTACTGTAGTAGCATCACTAGTTCTCTATTTTAAAAAGCGCATTCACACATAGGAGGACCCTGTACCGGGAAGAATCTACTTTCACCCTGCTCCCACCTAATCTCTTTCTCTCTCTCGCTCTCTCTCTCTCTCTCTCTCTCTCTCTCTCTCGCTCTCTCTCTCTCGCGCTCTCTCTCGCTCTCTTTCTCCCTCCCTCTCTCTCTCTCTCTCTCTCTCTCCCTCTCTCTCCCCCTCTCTCTCTCTCTCTCTCTCTCTCTCTCTCGCTCTCTCTCGCGCTCTCTCTCTCTCTCTCTCTCTTTCGCTCTCTCTCTCTCTCTCTCTCTCTCTCTCTCTCTCGCTCTCTCTCTCTCTCTCTCTCTCTCTCTCTCTCTCTCTCTCTCTCTTTCTCTCGCTCTCTCTCTCGCTCTCTCGCTCTCTCTAACTGTTTCATAAGGGACTTTCCTCCCCCTCGTTCATTCCACTGACTGTAAAGGCTGGATTAGAATGCATGTCATTATTGTACTACAGCCACCATGCTGTGCGGAAACAGGCGTGTCGTTAGTCGCAACAGAAACAGATTTGACTCAACTGATTTTCTCTGATGGTCTGGAATAAGCTTGTGGCGCTGCTGTGCAGAACGGTGTGAGAGTGAGTAGGAAACCACATGGCATGCAAGTCTTCTTTGGTGTCATTGGGTATTACTACGGCTGTGACTATGATAATTGATCCGAATGATTGACACTGTAAAAAATACGGGAAGAGCAAGCTATGAGCATGTTATTTGGTCAAAACGAGCATCACTCACTGGCTGAATGTTGTATGCCAACAGGACAAACCTCTTGTCTGCAGACACATGGAACTTTGTGGTCGTCAGGTCCTGGAAACACGGAATGAACAATATATCAACAACCTGCATACCTCCTAAAATTAAATGATACACGTGTCAGTAACTTACTTGGATCTCATATTAGCCTTAACCTTCAAGAACAACATCACCTCGGGGCTCATATGGATAATGTCAGGGATTGCACTTGGAAAGCCACGGCCCTAGGTGCAGTATCCCTGCCTATATCATCCACTGAACGCTAAATACTTTTGTAGGATAGCAACAGAGATGATAAACTGGTGAGAGCCAGAGAGGAGACTTCTCCCCATCTTGACAACAGAACGCCGCGTAGCTCCTAGGCAATGACCCAGATAGGTTTTTTAGCATCGCTTTGCCAAACCAGGCACTCTTCAAAATGAGGCCCTTGCAAGAAAAATCTCTTTGAAGCCATATGTTGAGGGCTTCAACTGAACAGTGAGGGAACCAAATAGACCTCCTCTACATAGCTATATCAGAGTGAAAGTTACTAGTGCTCTTTTTTCTAAAACTACAAAAGTTTGAACAGTCATTCTGTATCCTCTCTCCATCTGGGAGACCCTGTCAGTCTATTGAACGGTCCCATTTGTCTGGCTGTCTCTGTAAATGAGCCAATCAATAGTGGAATAAGTCTCCTCTACTGTAGGGCCCCAGGGCCGTAACGGGCCATTACTCACCAGGGAGCTGTTGTCCAGCAGGGTAGCTGTGAGGTTGGAGTGGAGGCTGTAGGACAGGATATGGCCCTCTCTGGTTCTGAGAGCAACCTCATTCTCTGGAAGGGACAACACAGGTCCAAGGGAAATGTGAACCTTTTAGTTGGTTCACTCGATTCCAACATGAATGGAAGTTTGCATAGGCTTCCCTACACATGTTGTATCTTCTTCCCCTCCTTCGGGTCTCAAGGTTTATCAAATCAAATGTTATTGGTCACATACACGTGTTTAGCAAATGTTATTGCGAGTGTATTGAAATGATTGTGCTTCTAGTTCCGACAGTGCAGCAATATCTAACATGTAATATCTAACAATTTCACAACAAAAACCTAATACACACAAATCTAAGTAAAATAATGGATAAAAATATATAAATATATGGAAAAGCAATTTCAGAGCGGCATAGACTAAGACGCAATAGATAGTATAGAATAGAATGCAGTATATACATATGAGATGAGTAATGCAAGATGAGTAAATATGATTCAAGTGACATTAAAGTTATTAAAGTATCCGGCACATAACTGTTGGTTATTTGTTCTTAAGTTTGACAGTAATATCTCAATAAATCTCCTGATACTGAGCTTTCAGATATCAAACAGGGGCAACAGGATAATCTGGGTTAGCTCAGATAGAGCTAGAATCTCTTACCATTCAGCCAGGTCACACAGGGGTCGTGAACTGTATACTTCTCGTTCGCCAGATCCTCCATGGTGAAACGGGATTGCAATAATAGATGAGACTCATCTTCCAGAAAGAGAGAGGGAGAGACAGAGAGAGAGAGAGAGAGAGAGAGAGAGAGAGAGAGAGAGATAATATGACATTTGAAGTGTCTCTATTCCTGTGGAACTTTTGTGAGTGTGATGTCTATTGTTCACTTTTGTTTGTTATCTATTTAATTTGCTTTTGCAATGTAATAATATGTTTCCCATGGCAATAAAGCCCTTTGAATTGAATGTTGAGAGAGAGAGAGAGAGAGAGAAGGAATGGGAAAGTGGGAGAACGCTAATGGGGATAAACCCTCTGTTTGTGTACACCATATCCACCCAGGAATGAACATGAAGCTTGCTCTATTTCACACAGTCCAATGCACAGCTGTTCCTGGACAATAGCCTCTTCTTAGCATAGCACTGGAGTCTCTGCTTTTGTCTGAGTGTCTTTTCAATGCAGAGGAACTTTGTGTTTATCCTCGTTGGCGTGTTTTGTCCTATAGGTAATGGTATTGTTGATATGTTTGTCTGATGGAAAGCCTTGTGAGTCCGTTCCCACTCCTCCTCCCACTGCATCCTCTCACCTCCTCTCTCTCTCTCTCTCTCCCTCCCTCCCTCTCTCTCACTTCCTCTATTCTTCCACTCTCCCCCTTCACTCCATCCCTTGCCTTTATTCCCTTCTGCTCACCCTCCTGCATTCAGATTCTCTCTTTCTTTTTCTACCTTTCCTTCCCTCCCTATTCCTTCTCTTCCCTCTCTCACTCTGTGTGTCCTCTTACCAGGTGTGAGCATGATGACTGAGAGGATGACCAGCGATAGAACACCCACAATCACCACCATGGCGATCGCAATTCCCTTCCAATTCCGTGGTGGACCAGTAGAAGCATGCATGTCCTGCCAAGAGAAACACACACACATAGAAACACATGCACATACACAGTGATGAGCGTTGTGACACACACACACATAGAAACACATGCACATACGCAGTGATGAGCGTTGTGACACACACACACAGCTGAGGGAGAGAACATTAGTGCTGCTTCGTTTCCGTAGTCTCACAGCGGGGTTTCTCTGTCAGACAAGCGGATCTGCTGTGCAGGCTACAGGGAGACTCTGGGGGAATAAAAGCTGCTCGAAGCCCTTCACTATGACAGCAATGATTTAGAGTGATTCTCCTTAAAGCAGAGCGAGAAAGTTTGCCAGTGAAAAGCTTGAAATTAATTGCAGACTATATTTTCTGTCATGGCGTAATTTCTCGATACTGACGCCTCATTTCACCTGTTACAGCTTTAATGGGGCATATGGTAGGGGTTGGGAGGGAAGGGGAGGGAGGGAGGGAGGGGGAGGGAGGGGGAGGGAGGGGGAGGGAGGGAGGGGGAGGGGCGCACTTTCCATGAAAACTAGAAGACCAGGAGACAGTCTGCAAGAAAAGCATTTGTTGGAAACATCTGTATAGAAGTCTGTGGTGCAACATGATAAATCAAACAGACTTGACGGGAATTGAACAGAACGTTTAAGAACACAAGGTGAAACATAAATAAGATTGAGCATTAAAGTACAAGAAACAGCTGCCATAGGAATATTATGTCTGTATATTTTCATCAGATGCTCCTTCGAGCTCTGCTAGGAAGAGAGAGCCATGGTATCAGCAATTAAAGATAACGGCAGACGAGCTACTCTGTGATCCCTCAGAGTGTCTGCCTGTCTGAGACCGGACGCTGGAGCCCAATGCTCACTGATGTGTGAGAGCTCAATCACAGAGCAGCCATAAAGCTCGGCTTTCATTATGGCCGCCTGCCTCTGTAGCCTGGCCTTGTCCTTAGAGCCACAGAGCCACGGGCGGGCTGCTGTCCCCCATCACCATCACCTTCCTCCAGGCCTTGATGTGGCCTGGAAACAGCCATGCGGATCGCTAGTTGACAGATTGCTGATCCTCCATCCAGCCCTGTGTTACACCAACTGTCTCTGAACCGTCACTATACAGCAACTTTAGCACTCACACACACACACACTAATTTCTCCTTATGCAATGTACAATCCCCAATCTTGGTCACACATACTCAGAACCTGTCTGCACACCTGAAACATGTGTGAAATGTCTCACAATGGGAAGATAACGAGGAGACAACTCCTATACCTTGACTGGTTTCCAGTATAGATTTGATTTTATTAGGATGCCCATTAGCCGATGCCAATGGCATCAGGTAGTCTTACTGGGGTCTGACACATACCAAAACACATTAACATGTAGTGTGCATCTATCAGTTACACATACAGTACATGTCAGTACTTACACACAACAAGTAGGTCACATGGGGGAGTGGCGTTGTGCCGTGAGTTGTTTCTTCATTTGGTTTGCTATTCACTTGCGCTACATGAGATGGAAGGGAGTTCCGTGCAATCATGGCTCTGTATAATACTGTACATTACCATGAATTTGTTCTGGACCTGGGGACTGTGAAAAGACCCCTGGTAGCATGTCTGGTGGGGTAAGTGTGTGTGTCAGAGCTGTGTGTAAATTAGACTATGCAAACCATTTGGAATTTCCAACACATTCATGTTTCTTATAAAAACAAGAAGTGATGCAGTCAATCTTTTCTCAATTCTTAACCAAGAGAGACTGGAATGCATAGTATTGATATCAGCCCTATAAAGAGCTAAATGTGCCCCTCTGTTCTGTGCCAGCTGCAGCTTAACTAGGTCTTTCTTTGCAGCGTTTGACCATATAACTGGAAAATAATCAAGATAAGATAAAACTAGAGCCTACAGGACTTGCTTAGTGGAGTGTGGTGTCAAAAAAGCAGAGCATCTCTTTACCGCAGACAGACCTCTCCTCATCTTTACAAGCATTGAGTCAATATGGTTTGACCATGGCAGTTTGCAATCTAAGGTAAGACAAAGTCATTTTGTCTCCTCAACTTCCTCAATAGCCACACCATTCATTGCCAGATTCAGATGAGGTCTGGGAATTAGGAAATGATTTGTATTAAATACAATACTCTTAGTTTGACAGATGTTCAGGACCAGTTTATTACTGTTTATTACTGGCCACCCAGTCTAAAACCAACTGCAACTCTTTGTTTAGGGTTGGACTGACTTCACTACAGTAGCTGTGGTTGCTGACACGTATAGGGTTGAATCGTCAGCATACATGGACACACAGCCAATGTCTTATCTTTATTAGATCATCCTGGCTCCGGTTTCATTACACATCCATATTAAAACCACTACTTGCTGGGCCAGTAGGGACAACCCCCACCGCTGTCCAGAGAGATACCAAACCAATCCAGGCTGTAACACAACCGGCTGTGATTGGGAGTCTGATAGGGCGGCGCACATTTGGCCCAGCGTTGTCCGGGTTTGGCCGGTGTAGCCCGCCATTGTAAATAAGAATTTGTTCTGAACTGACTTGCCTAGTTAAATAAAGGTTAATCATAATAAATTGATGTGCAGGCAAAGTCCTCCCAACTTCATCGACTGTGCTTGACTTGCTTCTTCTGGGAAGTATATGAGTATCAGACTGGCCAATAGCTTCCACCCCCAGACCATCAGGCTGCTGAATAGCCACAAGTCAGCTAACTGCTCCCTCTGTCCCCCTCTTGCCCCCTGGACTACCTCCCCCTCCCCCCATTGCTGCTCCCCCCATGGGTATTCTACATTTACCCTGTCCCCACCTCCCAAATGGACATTTATCATTGCTACAGTTGTAAATGTGTATATATTATTATTACTATTCTAATCTCATTTTTTTTACCTGCACTTTTGTAGCTTGGAGCATAAGAATTTCACTGTACCTTGCGATTACATATGTGACCCTGTGCATGTGACTAAAAAACGAATTGAATCTAATCTAATCTAAAGCAGACACACACACGCACACACACATGCACGCACGCACCCACACGCACCCGCACACACACACACACACACACACACACACACACACACACACACACACACACACACACACACACACACACACACACACACACACACACACAAACACATGTCTCTAGCAGAGACACATGGTTAACCTAATTCCTTTGCTCTGATGAATCTACTATAGACAGTGTTTTGATTTCAAAGTCCTTCCCTAATGACTGCATACAACACTCTGCTAAAACATCCGCCCTAATGGGATGCACCGCGACAGGAGGCGTGGTGCATAAGGCTACGCTTCCAATTAAGGCTGCATGCACCGTTGTAAGAAGATAGAGAGGGAGAACCCTGTGCATGCTGGCTGGGGGAAGAGGGAGTTTTGTCAAAGTTGTTGCAAAAGAGACACAGATACAGGAGACAGGAAGAGAATCCCAAGTGTGGATACACACAGCCAACACAGTCTGTGTGGATTTCAGTGATGGTGATGCTAAATCTGAGGAATTGATGATCCAACACAGCACTGGCTGCCAGAAGAGGTGGACAGATGAGGGATTAGGTCCTGTCAGTGAGCAACCTGCTCAGGCTTGATGTTAATATCAACAGCAGGCACACTTTCTGCTGACCCAGAAAAGATCCACATGAAATGAAAATAAATGAATCATGTTTAACACACTCCTCAGTGAGCCATCCATCCGAAAGAGAGCCGAGAGGAGCCTCCAGATAAAGCTTTGATGAAGCTGTCAGTCAAACCGACACACGGGCAATCTATTGCTATACAAAATGTAGATTTGTAAGGGCAACCGACCATGGATCTCTTGGGGAGAGCACCTTGCGAGAGTCCTCCACAAACATTTCCAGTGCTGACTAAGTTCATTCCATCAGTAAGAGGTAACAAAGCTCCACTCCCAACATGGCAAACAGACAGAGCAGATCAAGGGAATTACCCTCAACAAAATGAGATGATTGATACCGTGTGCAGCTGAACAAGGTCCAGTGGGAAACAATTAATAGAAAGAAAGCAACCCGTAAAAGGGACTTTTAGATGGACGGACCACTGCAGAGCGTCCCTCCCCGCAAAATATGACAACTTGTGGAATCATGGGACATATACCCCGACCCCTTCACTGAGAAACACAACTAACGATTACAGGTAACAGCCTCTTCTTTAAATGAAACACATGCTGTATGTACATTGTAATAAATTCATTGTATTGATTGGCTACAGACTCAATAAGAGAAACCACACAAAATACAATGAATTACTCAATTTACTCCCAATGCACCAGAGCTAGTTGGTGGGAGATTCCATATGGCTGTTAAAAATTCATGAATTGGACTCTGGGGGATCTCCTTAACTCCTTGTCGGTCTTTCATTGGAACAGGTGGTGAACATACCATAATAAATCATCTGAAGCAGAATCACACAACTTGTGAAGCTACTGTTGACATGTTTTTTTTTAACCTTTATTTAACTAGGCAAGTCAGTTAATGGCAAATCAGTCAATGACGGCCTTGGAAAAGTGGGTTAACTGCCTTGTTCAGGGGCAGAACGACAGATTTTGTACCTTGGGGATTTGATCTTACAACCTTTTGGTTACTAATCCAACGCTCTTAACCACTAGGCTACGCTGCCGCTGACTCTCATCTACATATGGTCATTTCCATGTAAAAGTTCATAGAAGTGTATCAAGTTTTGCATCAAATGAAAGCTAAGACTGTATATTTTTGGGAGATTAAGGCATAGATTCCTTTTTCAACCATTTTCCACCCCCCCCCCCCCCCCCCCCCCAATTGTCATAGGTAAAGACTTTGGTATCTGGATAAACAGGTGGAAAAGGGGTATTAGAAAACATCTACCGAGAAAAGTCTTAAAAGGTATAAGAAATACATTAAAACACAATCATATTGACGTAAAGACGTTTATATTTAGTTTCTAAGAAATTGTTGACCTTCTGTAAATTGAAGAAATATTGCCTTGTGCTTTGTAATTCTGTTACCAAAAACACACACATCTTTATGATGTTTTCAAATGTCTCTCCCTCATGAGGAGGGAGGATAGTGAAAGTTTACAGAAGTAACAAGTAAAGGTAGACCTATCAATTAGTTATAGGGATTTTACTGATATACATTTTCTTTATGAATTAGTAAATTATTTAAACTCCTAATTCCATTACCAAATTGGAAATTTACTGCAACTGAACTGGCTACAATGGGAAATCATAACAGTCACAAACCACAGTTGGGTCACCTGCTACTGTCCTCCCTTCTACTGGCATCCTGTTAAGTTCAGCTCAGAATTGTTTTCTTTGTCTTTCTGTTATCTGGTGGTCAAACCAAGAGTGTTAAAACAGTCTGGAAAACCCCTCCCTCTCCCTCTCCCTTTCCAGTTAATATCAACTTTCCCAGCTCTTACTGCGAGAGTTGAAATTTAGTCATTCCACCCTTGCCTTGATGTTAATGTCCATAAATGGACCGAACTGGACCAAATCTGAACCTAGCATAGTTTGGATAGCACAGTACAGTGCAGTCCAGTACAGTACAGTGAGTAGAGTACAGTAGAACACAGTAGAATACAGTACATTACAGTATAGTGAGTAGAGCACAGTAAAGTACAGTACAATACAGTACAGTGAGCAGAGGGTGGGGACAAATCTTTTTCCCATCATATTTTGGTGGGTCATAGAGAAAAAAATCACTGTTTTATAGCTCATCTCATGCTATTGTTCACAATTTGCCATGAGGCTTAGACAAAATGTTGCTGTCTTAAAGCTCATTTCCTGCTGCTCTACACAACTTTCACGAGGCTGAGAGACAATTATGCCGTTTTAAAGCTTATTTCTTGCAATTCTACACATTTTGCTATCATATGCTTTCTGGATGGGGGGGGGGGGGGCAATCAATATTTACTTCCTTGCTTGCCTCACATCCTAAAGGGTTGTAGGTAGTAGGCTATGGATGTGGGGTTGAGGAAGCTGACAAATTTGCCCTTTGGGATAATACCACATAATGCAGCACTTGCCTCATTCACATGGAACAGACACACTGTTTTAGCCTCCTCTGCTGCGAGGCATTCTCCTTTCCCTTTCATGCATCCCACCAAGCATTATAAAATGACTGTACAAAAGGGCTCTGGGTGGGTACTGTATGACTGCTGCCCCCCCGACTACTCCTCCTCATTGTCGTGTCTGCCTTGGGGAGAATGGGGTGTGATGCCACTGTAAAGCATGGGCGAGAGGAGAGATGAGATATGAGAGAGATGTACGTGTCCTTTCAGATCCTGATGCAGGCACACACGACTGATAAATACAGCCTGAATGTTCTGTTTCCCCAAACCCATCACAGATAAGAGCTCCCTATCTGTCTACAGAAGTGTGACATCTGTGAAGACAGAAGCAAGCACTGAGGTGCAGGAGCTACATGAATTGCTTTGCTGTGTAAAATAAAAGGCATTGATTGGGACTGGGCCATAGCACAGAGAGACATTAGCCTGGGAAATGAGAAGGGATATGGATACACTGACTAGTGTTTGTGGCTTCCTTGTTTAAGCTACAAAATTAAAGGGATTTATTCTAAATTGAGGGGATATGTAAAAAAAAAAATCCAAACTGGCTACTTCAGACAGAAAATACATATAATGTATATTCAATTATTTACATGTCACACACTATGAAACATACCAATACAACCTAATACAGCACTGATTTTAAAAAAAAATGTTAACAGTCTGACACATGATTGGTCAGCCATATGCATTAGTGCAGCTCTGAACTGAAATGCTGCCATGGTTCAATTGCTGCTGTCACTGAGAAGGTGATGGGTGATGTGTATTATTAGTTAGACAATTTGTCAGGGCTATAAAGTATTGCTGTACTCGAGATGAAAAGCATACAGCAACAGACTAACTAATCTCCAGGGGCAATGTAATTCTCAGAGAATTCATTAAAAAAACGTTTGAAGCGATCAGCAACTGTCCACAAAGATGCAACCGACTACCGTCACATGTTGTGACTGACATTTCTTGGTGTCAGCAATTCTGCGACCTATTGACAGCCTACAAGTAGGGCTTCATAGCATGCAAAAACTGTTGCAACTTCTTACTTCTCTGTTTGGATAGGCTCACAGAACTGCTGAATGGGTATGTAGTGGACATAATTCATTACAAAGGGGCAAAGAAATATGACATTAAAATCAGTGGCAAAAAAAGTATGAAATGTAAAATGCAGAAAAACATAGGGTCTGGCGATAAATAATAGGCTACTTTGATATTCAGATTTTACATCAATTTAATTGAGTGGGTAGATTGCTTATACACTTTATACAATTAGGCTACAGAATAAAATTGATTGTCCATCCATCCCCTGCTCATTCACACTCTGTGATTGCAGAGCTCTCTTTATCAGCATGCAGTATAAATATATAATAAAGTAAGATCCTCCCCTTTGGCATTGGTAATCCGGTCATGATTTCACTTCAGATTACGCTACAACTGAACAGGCATGTCAGATCTATTCACAAAACAAACATAAATATTTCAATCGCGATAACCGGAATGTATGAGGTGTATTCAAATCTACATCATTTAACTGTGTCAGTTTAACAAAAAGTCACCACATTAAATCAGTTTGCGATAGAAGAGACGAATGCTGATATGTTTTGGGCTACAATGCACGACCACTGCAGTCAGAGCAGTCAGAGCACAGAAGCTTGTTCAGGAAATGGCAGTATGAATGACATATTTAAAGTATGAATGAAAGATTAAAACGCAAAAACAGATACTTATCGATAATCAAATCATGTTGATTTAAATGAAAGACGCGGACTGGTCACAACAGAGAAATACTAACGACAGTAGCCAAAAACACATACGCGCACAATCACGCACACGCGCAACTTCAACGTTTATGCATGCTTATCAGAGAGCTGCATCAATGATATTTACACAGATACAGCTCAATGATATTTTACAACAAAAATAAATCGTGGAAGCAACTTAAAAATAATGAAACTATTCACTAAGCCATTTACCAGGTCCGTGGTCATGTTCTGTTGAGTAGTGGCAATCATTTTTGCTGTCTTCAACAAGCGTCTTCCTAGAATTAAATCGTGCTCCTTTAGCGTTTGGTCTGCATGCATGCGTTGTTCGCACGTTGTCCAAGTGAAAACATTGATATCTCTCTCTCTCTCTCTCTCTCTCTCTCTCTCTGAGGGAGGAAGAGTTTTGTGTGTGTGTGTGTTGTTTTGTATATGGTCATTTGAAAATACTTACTGATTTTCCACCCATACCACTGATTAGCTCAGAAATTAATCAAGACAAGGTCAAAACCTCTGTCTCAGCAACATTTCATGGTCATACCCACTTGCCCAGTGGGTAAGTATAACATCCCAATAATACATTTGACGAATGAATGTTAATTAATACTAACGCATAATAATTATCATAATAATCATCATCATTAAAACGTAATATTGATTATTGTGGATTTTCCCAAATTTTCATTCATATTTGCCACATTTTATTTAGGCTACTGTTGCTTGCAGGACTGTCTGATCCAGGATCAGAGCTAAGAGGTAACCGTTTTATGGCGCTGCTGGCCCTTATACGCGTTGACGTATAGCTACGTGAAGAACGTCAGTTGATATTCATTGGCTAGTGGGTACATTTGAAATTAAACGTGCCTATTTTATTTGAATACACACTTCCAGGAGCTGAGCTTGAGATGATCCGAACAAAAGAATAACACACTTGCTCATCCAGTGGCAAAAGAGAGGTCAAAACATTTGGCTGTGAAAAGGTTTAGGTGTTTTGTCTGCCTTATTTCATTACTCAGAGTGGTGGACTCAGCAAGCGGTATGTACTTGTAACGTTAGTTATTCTATTAACGTTAGCATGCTAGCTAGCTGTAGTTTTTTGAATCATAGTTCCATCATTAACAATGTTGGCTAGCCTAGCTAAATCTACTTTTGCTTGCTAAATTAGCTAACTGTTTTGAATGTGCGAGTAAACTTTTTTTAATGACAATCAACATGTTTACTCAAATCTTCAACGTTAGTTCGGTTACTATGATGAATAGAGTAATAGTAATGGCGTCTTTTTAGGCACTAACGTTAACTCCGTCATGGTTCGTTGGACAAAAATGTGGGCGTTTTGAATAAATGCCGAAAATAAGGTCTGTGGCAAACACAGGCTTAGGAGATCTTACACGTTTTTTGTTATATGAGAATCTTCTAACCTCCACTTTTTGTGAAATGTGATTATTTTATATAATTAAAAAAAAGCACAGGCTCAATAATTCATAACGGTAATTTTAACTGACTGATGTAATCTCATAAAACGCAACGTAAAATCTTCTAAGGCTGTGTTAACCTCGGACCTTGTATTCGGAGTTTAGCCAACACCGTATTCTAGTTAAATAAAACAAGATTCTTTCCTCATAGAAATGGCTGAACGAACCAGAGGTAAATCCTTTTCGGTTTATAGGACTAACGTTACAAGCTCTATGATTAGGGTTCACCAGCAGACAATTGTGCCGACACAATTAGCTTGGGGATGATGTTATTCAATATTGACTTTTATTTTTATGAGCCTCATAGAAGTTCATGATCAGTATTGTTTTCAATGTGCCCTTTATTTTTCCCAGAAGATGGACACTGCTGTGATGAACCTACACAGCTTGTTTGGCAATCTGAGGTCTCATGTAGACATACTCAATGAGAGCATTGAGCCCCGTACGTAATTCTGTTTAATTTGATTTGACAAGGAGATTAATAATATAGACAATGGATAAGATGTATTTAAAGCTAACACACATTATTGTACAACTTCCCTTATCAGAGTTCATCCAGATGGCCCTTAACTTTGAGGACTGCCGTCGTAGATGGCTCAGGCTTGAGCGGGACCTGGGGTCCTGCAAGGAAGTGCTTTCCAAGGCAGAAACGGAGAGGGGAGCCCTGGAAGTCAAACTCAAGCATGCTCGAAATCAAGTCGACGTGGAGATCCGCCGCCGCCAGAAGGCAGAAGCTGACTGTGATAAGTTGGTGTGTATGCACAGATAAAGTCTCTATCTTCATATTTTCTTCTCTTCACTGGCACCCTCAGACTGGTTCACTCTTCTCCCAATAAACTGTCAAATGGCTTCATACGACTCCTCTCACCTCCGCTCTCCCTGTGTTCTCCTGTGTTACAGGACCGCCAGATCCAGCTGATTCGGGAGCTTCTGATCACCGAGGGCTCCAGCAATAGCATCCAGCTGAATGAAGAGCAGCGTTCTGCTCTGGCCTTCCTTAACGCTCGTTCTCAGGCGGCACCAGCCAACCTTAACACCAGCCGAAGGTAAGGACCCACTTCTAGTGCCTTGCTCCTGTTCATGAGTTGAAAAGCTTACCAATGCATTTTCTATTAACATATCAACGTCTAAAAAGTTACACTATTTAATTTGGTTATTTTCCATAGATTGAAGACCATTGATGAGTCTGCCTCCATTTCATCAGACATCAGCTATGATAAAACGGATGACTCTCTGGTAAGTTTATATATTTGTCTTGTCTAAATGCTTAAGCCTCTGAATCAAGTATATTACTCATCCAAACCTTTAGCTTGGAGAATGGCTAAAGCAATTCATTATACGTTGGCATATTTTGCAATAATGAACCTGGTCTGTTTGTTTGATAAACCATTCCAGGACTGGGACTCATCCATCGTGAGAACTGTGCGACTGAAGAAACGTGAAAAGAGGGTAAGCAGTTCATTGGAATTATTTATTGAATGTGTAAATGAAGGGCGCGGTGGTGTATTTGTTATTAACATGTTTGACATCTTCATTACAGCGTTCTGCCTCAAGAAATTTCATTGATGGTCCCCCATGTGCTTCCAAAAGGTCTCGATCAACAGGCAGAACTTCTGAAAAGGTAAAGGTTTCATTTCTGTAAATATGCCCATTGTCCAAAAACATCTGAAACCCTTTAAAGGGTATCTTAAAAAGACAGATGTCTTAACCCCCCCCCCACGCACATACTTTATTTTTTAATGCAAATATATATATTTATATACATTGACTTTGCTGATAACTATTTTATTTTTATTTAAGAAATTACTTACTACGACTGTTGTGCTTGTTTCACTTAGCTATCTTATTGTGAAATTTCATTTTCAACTTCATATTAATAATCTCTAGCACTACTTGAACATCAACATATGAAAATGGCGCGTTTTGTAGTTATACAGACAAGTGTTTCCAATGCACTTCAACCAATTAGTAGGAAATGCTTACTCATTGGTTAAAATCACATGATGTACACAGGTGTCATTAGAAATGCTTATCTTCCTGTCTTTTTTACTACCAAACATAGGAATGCACCATTTTCACATATGTTGCTGTTGGGGTGGTGCTATGATGCAATTTCTCTTTTAAGATGAATGCGCTAACTGTAAGTCTGGATACGAGCATCTGCTAAATGAATCAAATGTAGGGAGCTGAGAGCGGTTACTCATTATACGGTTGAGGTTTAAAGTGATTTGACTGATCTGTTTAATGGCTGTAGGGAAATGAGTCTCTTGTGGCCAAGACTACAGTGACCGTGCCTGCTAACGGAGGTCCCATCGAAGCCGTCTCTACTATTGAGTCGGTTCCCTACTGGACTCGGAGCAGGAGAAAGACTGGTAACAGCTCTTACTCATTTACTGTTTATTTGGTCAACTTTACAATGGAAGATGGTATTTTTATGTCGAAGCATGATGTGATATTTATTTGGGAAGCAGCACGCAGCGGGACTGTATTAGTTTATCCTTGACAATGTGACATGTTCATAACTCATCATAACTGCTTTGTCAGTGCAGTATTTGACCTCTCGCTCCCACTTGTTCAGCTACACAGGAGTGGGACTCGGAGTCAGTAAAGTCTGAGGATGTCATGTTCAAACAGCCCAGCAGGCCTCAGGAACCCAGCACGCCCCAGGGCAACGGGGGTGTCCGTTTGCACGAGTTTGTCTCCAAAACGGTAGGAATGTCATTTTGTTTTCAGTCAGAGAGCGTTATCACATGGGTGAATTTAGAAAGGCTATTTTATTGAATTAGCTTTTGTAGTAAAAACGTGTTGCTTTGGTTCTTATTTTCAGGTTAAAATGACAAGTTCTGATTTGTGCGAACTTGTATCAACCACGCTTTGTTTTACCTCACGCCCAGGTAATCAAGCCAGAGTCATGTGTACCTTGTGGCAAGAGGATCAAGTTCGGAAAGATCTCCTTGAAGTGTCGTGACTGCAGAGTGGTCACCCACCCAGAGTGTCGTGAACGCTGTCCCCTGCCATGCATCCCCAGCCTGAGTGGCACTCCTGTCAAAATCGGACAGGTACAGGATTGTTTCTTGTGAATTCTCAACTTGTATTCATATACTCAAACAATACGTTAATTCTGATACATGCAACTTGTCTGTCTTCAAGTATCTTGTGATTTCAGTGTAGTCTAATGGGATAACCATTCCCTCTTAAATGTATTACCGATCCCAGGGTACGCTTACAGACTACGTCTCCCATGTCCAATCTCCCATGATTCCCTCTTTGGTGGTGCACTGCGTCAATGAGATTGAGCAGAGGGGCCTACATGAGGTGAGTTGTCATCTCCAGTCTGTTTAAAAAATACAGCCTCACACCGAGCTGTATAATTGCTATTTTTTTTTTAGCTTAGTTTATACAGTAGTAATATAGTGTGAAACACAGTAAATAGTTTGAAGCTATCTATGATTGAGCCCAGTTTCACCATGCTCTTTTCTCTCCCAGACCGGCCTCTATCGGCTGTCCGGTTCAGACCGCACGGTCAAGGAACTGAAGGAGAAGTTCCTGCGTGGGAAGACTGTCCCACTGCTCAGCAAGGTGGATGATATCCACTGCGTCACTGGGCTCCTCAAGGACTTCCTCAGGAACCTCAAAGAGCCCCTCCTCACCTTCCGCCTCAACCACACCTTCATGGAGGCTGCAGGTTGGTGTTGGCCCTTAAGCGATAAAACAATAACTTTATCACTCTGTGGTTGGTTTGGCCAGTTGTAGACTGGATAAAGGTGTCTTTTAGTTGCTTTGCATAGCCATTTTGTCCTTGGGCACACTAAATGTTTTGGTTAGTAATACAGTCAAATACAGTTAAGCGTTCCTTCGTGATGTTCTTGGTCACCAATAAATGTCGTTACTAAGTCCCTGCAATGTTAAATTCTGCATCTGGACTAAAACAAATAATAATCCATGTCTACAACTCAACTTCTGTGCTCTCTACTGACGTTTCACTTTGTCCTCAGAGCTGGCGGATGAGGATAACAGCATTGCCCTGATGTACCAGACAATCAGTGACCTGCCACAGGCTAACAGGGACACCCTGGCCTTCTTGGCCATTCATCTTCAGAGGTTAGCATCTGCTGTGCAGCTCTCCTTACTCATTTTAAATGTAATTGTTGCTCCCTATCACTGACCCTTTGAGCTTTGTTGCTTGTTTTCCCCCTTGATAAAGGGGCTCCTATTGCCCAACATTCATTCTCTTTCAGGGTTGCACAAAGCCTGGACACTAAGATGGACATCACCAACCTGGCTCGGGTGTTTGGGCCAACTATCGTTGGCCATGCAGTGCCTGACCCAGAGCCCGTGACAATCCTGCAGGACACCAAACGCCAGCCCAAGGTAACTCATTACAGCAACAGTCTCGGTTTAATTAACTTGCAGTAAAAATACCATGGTTACATTTTAACGTCTAATTATTTTAAGTCTTGCAAGTTGTTTGATCTGTTTAGCCCCTTCAAAGAGGATGTGGCAATATGCTGTAATTCTTCAGGAAAAAACAGAAGCTAATGCATTTCTATTATTACCCAGGTTATTGAGCGTCTGCTGGGCCTGCCGGTGGAGTACTGGAGCCAGTTCATGATGGTGGACCATGACCAGCCGCACCCTGATCACATGATTATCGAGAACAATAACTGTTATACCCCTGACCACAAAGGTGAGCCTAGTCAAGCATTATCTCAGCAACCCCGTACCAAATCCTACGTGAGTGCCTGCCTACACTACAGGCCAGGTCCTCCATTTAGGTTCATGTGTTATTATATTGACAATTTATGAAAATATGTTATATTTAAAAACAAATGCAAATCAGTTGGTTACCAACTGGGGTAATGTGACTAATGTTGACTGTGTGTATTGATATTGTTCCAGTGAGCATGCTGGGTCCTCTCACCACTCCAGAGCACCACCAAATGAACAAAACTCCGTCCTCCAGCTCTCTGGGTCAACGCATGAGGTCTACCCTGAGCAAGACTACACCCAAGTAAGCGCTCTGTCCTGTCATGCATTTTACTTATTCAGCGTTTTTTTTGTAAGTCACTGCAATGTGTATGTAGTTCCTGGCTGAAGGACTTGGGTTTTCGCTAGTCTCAATGCAAATGCCATTGTTCAACAAAACAGACAGCCTTAAGTTAATGTAGATGACCTCTGAATAAGTTCTTTCACCAAGTTCATAATTTGCTCCTTTTTAACGTTGGCTTCATTTGACTAATGTTAATACTGTTTTTTTGTTGTAACTTTCAGGTTTGGGAGTAAGAGCAAGTCTGTCGTGGGAGTGGGAATCACCAGTCGCCAAGGAAACTTTTTTGCATCTCCGCTCCTCAAGTAATCCAAAGCGGCTGCAGAGCAGCTCTGTTCAATACCTAGCAGCAGATAGGTTTTTACCTGTTTTATTTTAGACAATTTTACACGATTGAGACAGTGATGGTTCCACAGATGTTTTATATTTTTAAATTGTAGGATTTGTCTTTTTTTTACGTGTGCAAAAAAAAAAAAAAATTTCCAATCAAAAGGGAGGGTCTCTTTGGAGCGCAGTTTTTTTTAAAGTTGGCTCTGAATCAAGATGCTTTCTGTTGATTTCTCATCACCTCTGGCAATGACATGTACTAGGTTTGTAGATACAATTTAAGGTTTTTCTTCAGTATCCTCCTGTGATTTATTTACAAAGAAACATTTGAACATTGGTTGCGAAGGTGCGTGTCAGAATTTAGGCTGTTGAAAAAAAGGCTGTTCTTATATGAATATCTAACATGCAATTTGCGGATCACCAGTTGGAAAACAACTTTGCATAGAGCTTTTTATGACGGGCTTGAACGGAGTTGGCACTGCGGGTGGCATTATATTTCTGTTTTTTCCCCCCTGTATTTGTATAATCACTTTTGAAAGGTCTACATGCTTTAGCAGTTTGATCGTACATGTTTAACTCCATTTGTCTTTTACATACTCTAGACTAGCCACAGTATGGCAATACTAATATGATGCTGCGTCTTTAGTCTGCAGTGTTCTTTAGCTATAATTATCTAACAGAGGTAACCAAGTAGCTGTATGCCTGGTGAGTCCAGTACATTTAGCCATTTATTCATACAACTTGATTATACGTTTTACTTTAACTTTTTTTATTTTTAAATGTCACCTTTTTATTTAACTAGCTAAGTCAGTTAAGAACAAATTCTTATTTACAATGACGGCCAAACCCGGACGACGCTGGGCCAATTGTGCGCCGGCCTATTGGACTCCTAATCACGGCCGGTTCTGATACAACTTAACTTAGGTTTAACATTTCACCCTTTTCCTTTTCTGAGCGTTCTATAATATAGCTTATACTACAAGTAGTCCTCGGAAATTGATTACTTTACTTTGATTTACTACATACTTTTCATGACCATCTTTGTTTGCACAATGAAGGTTGGTTCTGGCTATAATGTTCTGTGCCCCTAGTGGCCTAGAACTCTGCATTGCATAACTGAGAATCTGTGTGTAGAAATGGGGGCATTTCAACAAGAATGTAACATTTCCTTTGATCAAAGCTTTTTCTGGTCAATTTGTTTTGTACAAGTACATGCTGTATGATCTGTGATTTGTAAAAACAGTATACAGTACATTTAAACTGGTCTCTCGTTACCTTTCATTGTTGCTGCACTAACTTAAAAAAAATACAGGAAATGCTTGAGGGCTACAAAGTATTGAAAGCAGGTGCGGTTCCTGAGTTAAAGAAGCAATTAACATCCCATGTATGAAAATGCTGGTCAGGCTTATTTTGGCTACCATGGCTATGCCCCTATAGGATGACGATGCCACAGGGCACGAATAGTCACTGGATGGTTTGATGAGCAAGAAAACAATGTATGCCATATCAACCACCAGACCTCTACCCAATTGAACACTTATGGGAGATTCTGGAGCAGAGCCTGAGATTGTACTTTATGGAATTTGTGGAAGAATAGTGTTGCCTCCCGAGTTCCAGACAGTGATAAAATCTATGCCATGGTGCATTGAAGCTGTTCTTGCCCAACACCCTATTAAGACACTGTTGGTGTTTCCTTAATTTTCAGTTACATGTAGAAGAATGTAGATAATTCAGAATACTACTGTAGTCTGTGTCATTACTCCAGTTGTGTTCTCACTTCCTCTAAACAATTTATTTTTGCATTTTGCTCGGAAGTGCAAGGAATAACAGTCCTTGCTTGTCTTCCAAAGCAGACTAGACAGAGTAGCACTGATACAAGTAGGTTTACTACGTCAACTGACTTTTGCAGTGGTGGAAAAAGTACCCAATTGTCAAGATATTTTCTATTAAGGTGACTCAAGTCACCAAGTAAAATACTTTAAATATAAGTATAAATCATTTCACATCCCTAATTGAGCAAACCAGACTGATTTTTCTAGTTTTATTTACGGATAGGCAGGGGCACACCAACATTTACAAACAAATAATTTGTGTTTAGTGAGTATGGCAGTAGGGATGACCAGGGATGTTCTCTTGATAAGTGTGTGAATTGGACCATTTTCCTGTCCTGCTAAGCATTCAAAATGTAACGAGTACTTTTGGGTGTCAGGGAAAATGTATGGAGTAAAAAGTACATTCTTTAGGAATTTAGTGAAATTGTCAAATATAAATAGCAACGTACAGATACCCAAAAACTACTTAAGTAGTACATTCAAGTGTTTTTACACCACTGGACTTTAGACAACTGAAAAGTCATAGTTAAAATTGTGGATTTTAAGTAAACCTGTTATCAAAACATTTGTGCAAGATACAATCTGAAGTTTCTGCGTGTGTGTATGTGTGCTTCGATATGAGAATATCAAAGACAACCAGCGCATTGGATGCTTGATGATTACAAATGGTCCTGTTCAGTAAGTTCCCCTTGTGCCAGAACACCCTATTAGAAAGTATGTAACACATCAGAACTTGGGAATTGGCCAAAGAAGAGGAGTGTTCTTAACGTAGTTTTGGAAGGCAGGGTCTGAGCCCCACTTCTTCATGGCCTGCTTCTCCAGGATGGGAATGCCACTGACGTGACGCAGCAGGAACCAGACAAACAGAGGAGATAGCACACTGGCATACTGGGGACCCTTCATCACTGATGAGGCGGAGAGGAAGAGTCCAGACCACTGGAGTATCTCCCCGAGGTAGTTGGGGTGCCTGCTGTAGCCCCACAGCCCGCTCTGGATGAACTTTCCCTGGAGAGAATGGAAAGGCTGAATTGAGGCTATTCTGGGTAAATAAATATTCTATAAATTAACATATAAATACAGGAAGTTTATTTTCAAAGGTTTGAGAGTGGTTGGGTTTTCATATGACAGCATGTTTTAGTGAGAATACTTTGCAACTACCCCACTGCATCCATGATAATTATAAAAAGTCAACGTCCTGAAAAAAAACAGCCCACCAAGCTGACTCACAGCATTATCTGGGTCTCCTTTGAAGAGCCACTTCTGCTGGTCAGCAATGGCCTCCGTGGCAAAGCCAAGGCCCCATATCCCCCAGCCCAGGTAGTCCCTCAGGCCCAATGGCTCATCTCGCTGCTCACTGTTCAGGATGAGAGTAGGTAGGAGGGTCATGAACACCCAAACAGCTGAAAGAAAGGAATAAATGATGTACTGAACCAATGGTAGATTAGTTCACAGAATTGGTCTATCCTACCAATCTATAAATAATAATTGCACACGTCAAGATAATGCTCCTCAATTAGAAATTCACCTGGGTCCGAAATATAAAACATTTTCAAAAGAGTACTGTACTGTCAGTGTCGAATGGTAAACCTCATTTATGTTCTCCCATTTGGGCAAAATGCACAATATCCTGATATCAGTGGCTATTCTAATCTGGTTTCATACATTTATGAAGAGCGAAACGGCTGAGCAGTGAGTTAAAACTGATTGCTTGAGGACGAAGTAAAATAACTGCTGTGGTGGCTGAGTGAGAATAAGAAAAGCCGGCGACCATAATGATTCAAAAGTACCTTGAACACTCCAGTAGACAAAGAATGTCCCTGGGCTGTCTCTGACATTGTTAAACCTGCGATCCTGGCCGTCCTTTAAGATCCGCATGAAGAGGAATGTTCCAAGTCTGCAGAGGTTAGAACATAGGCATTAGTTTGACATTAACCCCGCCATTATTCATTAACTCAACTTTAATGAGTCCCATTCTTAGAGGGTTCTGCGACTGGGCCGGGCCAAACCTCAGCCTTGGATAAGACTACTAAACTGATACAACACTTTGTTGATTGAAAAGTAAATGATCAGAGAACATTAAAGCTCTGCCGGTGTTTATAGCTTTTTTTTGTTCTTCTCCATTGTTAGGATGGGAATTCATTGTTGGGCATAGCAGGTGACATTAGATTGGAGACCCTGCTGTCACCCTGTCAAGCTTACCTTACTCCCCATGCTGTCACCAATCCGGTCTGCACATTTTGCCTCAAATGACGAGTTCCTCCCCAATAGCGACTCAGGTGGGCGAGTAATATAAATGTGCCAGACCCTAAAAAAATACAACCAAGGTTCATCAGCACAAGACATGTGTCCCTTTGGGCATGGTACATGGCTCTGCCCACTCCTATCACACAGAAGTTGCACAGTAAGGCGTGTTCAATGAATATTTTACCCAGGAGCCTACTGACAGAGTGACAATTGGCTCCAAAGTACAAGGGCAAAACTTTCCAAGAGCACAGACAGCTCAGAGGAGTGGCACAAGAATTTTGTCAAGGAATGCCCATTCATCAGTGTCTACAGGTAAGTTGCAGTCTTTTACATAACTAACGGTGAAGTAAATTATGTTATTCTTGAATGGCACATACTGTCACAACAGTTTTTACTTGCCCATTGAACTTTCACAGATCATATAAAAATGTCGACAATATTATACTGTAACAATGAAAAACCCTACAACAATTGCCTCACTCAATCCATCAAATTCAAGGGCCTACATAACTTCTGTTTTCATTTAGTTTACCATGCTATTGTTGGATGATCGACAAAAGACGGGCTACAATAAAACTGTACTGCTGTGGTAACTCGATGACCGGAGTTGGGACTTACAGCACCAATTGCATTTGCGCGAACTACAACGTAACAATGTGTGACAAACATCTCGCGATAGGCCAACACATTTAACACCAATCTCGCGCTACAATGTAAACATTTGTTTAAAATCATCCGGATGCGCTATCGAAGCTAGTTAATAGATGGATGTTGCAGCATTATCTGGCTAATTTTAACCTTTGAGTGGAGGCTTGTAAAATTGGTAGTCAGTTGGCCGTAATGTTGAACTAAGCTGATTTTCGGAAATCGTTAAGCTTATCTGAATGAGGGAGGAGTCCTTGAGTTGTTTTACAACAAAGCGGTTTAGATAACAGTGGTTTTGTAACATTGATATTCATCAGATACAACATGATATACTTGAATGAAAAACACAATGCCTGATTCCAATGCATACGTTTAGTTTGACTGAACGAATGTTTATATTTTATGACAAAACCATATACACTGGGTGATTTATTCAACCAACCACAATATGAAATCATAGCGATTCACAAAACAAACAAAACGCTTCGGTGAGAATTGACATACCGGTAGGCTTAAATCAAGTGTTATTACCTGCTAAATCATAGAACTTCTCGGTTTTGAGAGCTGCTGCGATGGCCCATCCAGCCCACTGGATTCCCAGGTCTGTAGCTGCACATTTCACTATCGTACTGCCCATTATCATGTCCAGTAAATTCTGAAACAACAACTGGTATTCCAACATCGGACCACCCCCACTTTCTTCAAATAACACTCCAGTATAAAGTTCACTTCTTCCATAACATGTTGCTTCTTATTCTTGGGTGGGGTTTACCGGCGGTTGGCATCCAACGGTACGGTGCATTACCGCCATCTACTGTACTGTAGTGTGGGTCAGCGACAGGGAGAAACTAAATCCTACCTGCCAGCACCGTTTCTCTTAAAAAAGATAACAACATATTTGAGACTATATCTAACGACGTTCTAATCAATATACTATTTAAACAAATGTTCTGTATCCCCTTCTCACATCATACTAGATCTCAGCCTCTCTCTTTCCCTCTCATACTGCCCACACTGTATCAATACATACTCCACTGTCTCTATTTCCTGGCAATGATCACACTTTCCTGTTGGATGATTTCCTATCAGATTGGATGTCTTATTCAACTGGCCGTGTCCAACCCTTAATCTTGTAAAAAAAAATAGCTCCCTCTCTTCTGTCTCTTCCTGCCAACCTCCCCTCCCCGACTTTCCTTCTACATTAAATAAATGCCTGCCCTTAGTATCTCTATTCCACTGGTCCTGCCATCTCTGCACCATCACTGTCAATATCAGGCTTTTTCCCTCTGACTTGCTCATTGAAACCATAACATCAATAGCCCCACTACTAAGTGCTTGTTTAGCCAGTACATCAACTGCCTCGTTCCCCTCCACCCCCACATGGGCTGGGACCCAAGTACACCTTATCTGTATACCCATCGCTCTAATCCTGCCATGGGTTTGTATTAGCTCATGAAGGTCTTGTATGCTACATGAGCTAAATGACAGGAGACTCATCAACACTGCACATGAATCAGAGCAAATACTGTAACTACTCTGTCTGGCTTGATGTCCTCCACCCACTGCAAGGCCAACAGTATGGCCATCAGCTCCGCCTATCATACAGCCAGATGATCTGTAATACGTTCGCCTGCGTATTACCCACTCACCCAAAGCTTGTGTTCCGTCTTCGCTCATGTTCCCAGCATGCCTGTAAAATCCTTTTCAAAGGATGAGACACCCCATGGCCCTGTAGGTTGACACAATAATTAATTGCCAGCTGCTGTCTCCTAATCTGCAATGGCATATCCCCCCCATCTCCACCTGTAGTGCAGCCACTGGGGACGGCTGAAACGCCCTACTACATATTCTGAGTCCTTGCCTCTGTATGACATCTAGACTTTCCAATAAGGTCCAAGCTGCCAAATCATACGCTGCTATAGTCTATTATAGATCAGATTAATACAACATACATGGTCCTCGATGAGGAACCCCACCCTCTCCAAGTTTCTCCCACCTTTCTCCTGGTAAAGAACACTGTCTGAGTTCTCTACAGAGAACCTGAATCTCAACAATAATGCCCACTGCCCTACCTCATCAATTGCTTCCTTTACCTTCCTGACTATGTAATTCCATAATAGTAGGCTTGATAATAGGCTTGGCTTGGAAAGATATGATAGGCCCGCTAAGAAGACGGAATTGTAGTCAAAACACTGCCCTATATAGCTTCACTTTAGCATGCCGCCAACTTTTTATATATACATACAGTGGGTAGAACAAGTATTTGATACACTGTGGATTTTGCAGGTTTTCCTACTTACAAAGCATGTAGAGGTCTGTAATTTTTATCATTGGTACACTTCAACTGTGAGACGGAATCTAAAACAAAAATCCAGAAAATCACATTGTATGATTTTTAAGTAATTAATTTGCATTTTATTGCATGACATAAGTATTTGATACATCAGAAAAGCAGAACTTAATATTTGGTACTGAAACCTTTGTTTGCAATTAGTTCTTGACCAGGTTTGCACACACTGCAGCAGGGATTTTGGCCCACTCCTCCATACAGACCTTCTCCAGATCCTTCAGGTTTCGGGGCTGTCGCTGAGCAATACGGACTTTCAGCTCCCTCCAAAATATTTTCTATTTGGTTCAGGTCTGGAGACTGGCTAGGCCACTCCAGGACCTTGAGAAGCGTCTTATGGAGCCACTCCTTAGTTGCCCTGGCTGTGTGTTTCGGGTCGTTGTCATGCTGGAAGACCCAGCCACGACCCATCTTCAATGCTCTTTCTGAGGGAAGGAGGTTGTTGGTCAAGATCTCGCGCTACATGGCCCCATCCATCCTCCCCTCAATACGGTGCAGTCGTCCTGTCCCCTTTGCAGAAAAGCATCCCCAAAGAATGATGTTTCCACCTCCATGCTTCACGGTTGGGATGGTGTTCTTGGGGTTGTACTCATCCTTCTTTTACCTCCAAACACGGCGAGTGGAGTTTAGACCAAAAAGCTCTATTTCTGTCTCATCAGACCACATGACCTTCTCCCATTCCTCCTCTGGATCATCCAGATGGTCATTGGCAAACTTCAGACAGGCCTGGACATGCGCTGGCTTGAGCAGGGGGACCTTGCGTGCGCTGCAGGATTTTAATCCATGACGGCGTAGTGTGTTACTAATGGTTTTCTTTGAGACTGTTGTCCCAGCTCTCTTCAGGTCATTGACCAGGTCCTGTCGTGTAGTTCTGGGCTGATCCCTCACTTTCCTCATGATCATTGATGCCCCACGAGGTGAGATCTTGCATGGTGCCCCAGACCGAGGGTGATTGACCGTCATCTTGAACTTCTTCCATTTTCTAATAATTGCGCCAACAGTTGTTGCCTTCTCACCAAGCTGCTTGCCTATTGTCCTGTAGCCCATCCCAGCCTTGTGCAGGTGTACATTTTATCCCTGATGTCCTTACACAGCTCTCTGGTCTTGGCCATTGTGGAGGGGTTGGAGTCTGTTTGATTGAGTGTGTGTGGACAGGTGTCTTTTATACAGGTAACGAGTTCAAACAGGTGCAGTTAATACAGGTAATGAGTGGAGAACAGGTGGGCTTCTTAAAGGAAAACTAACAGGTCTGTGAGAGCCGGAATTCTTACTGGTTGGTAGGTGATCAAATACTTATGTCATGCAATAAAATGCAAATGAATTACTTAAAAATCTTACAATGTGATTTTCTGGATTTTTGTTTTTGTTCCGTCTCTCACAGTTGAAGTGTACCTATGATAAAAAAAATTACAGATCTCTACATGCTTTGTAAGTAAGAAAACCTGCAAAATCGGCAGTGTATCAAATACTTGTTCTCCCCACTGTATATCTGATTGGTATTGCCATCAACAAATGCTTTGTTCAAAACAACTGGGAACTCGGAAATCTCGGACTTCACTGTGTTCAAAACAACTGGGAACTCGGAAAAAAACAAGCTCCTACTAGAAAAAACTATTTTTTAACGGTCATCCAATTAGGAATTCGAACTCGGGGACTCGGAAGGAGAGTTGAATGGCATTGAAGCTTGCCTGGAGGGTTGTTAACACAGTGTCCAAAGAAGGGCCAGAAGTATACAGAATGGTGTCGTCTGCGTAGAGGTGGATCAGAGACTCACCAGCAGCAAGAGCGACCTCATTGATGTATACAGAGAAGAGAGTCGGTCCAAGAATTGAACCCTGTGGCACCCCCATAGAGACTGCCAGAGGTCCGGACAGCAGACCCTCCGATTTGACACACTGAACTCTATCAGAGAAGTAGTTGGTGAACCAGGCGAGGCAATCATTTGAGAAACCAAGGCTGCCGAGTCTGCCAATGAGGATGTGGTGATTGACAGAGTCGAAAGCCTTGGCCAGATCAATGAATACGGCTGCACAGTAATGTTTCTTATCGATGGCGGTTAAGATATCATTTAGGACCTTGAGCGTGGCTGAGGTGCACCCATGACCAGCTCTGAAACCAGATTGCATAGCAGAGAAGGTATGGTGAGATTCGAAATGGTCGGTAATCTGTTTGTTGACTTGGCTTTCGAAGACCTTAGAAAGGCATGGTAGGATAGATATTGGTCTGTAGCAGTTTGGGTCAAGAGTGTCCCCCCCCTTTGAAGAGGGGGATGACCGCAGCTGCTTTCCAATCTTTGGGAATCTCAGACGACACGAAAGAGAGGTTGAACAGGCTAGTAATAGGGGTGGCAACAATTTCGGCAGACAATTTTAGAAAGAAAGGGTCCAGATTGTCTAGCCCGGCTGATTTGTAGGGGTCCAGATTTTGAAGCTCTTTCAGAACATCAGCTGAACGGATTTGGGAAAAGGAGAAATGGGGAAGGCTTGTGCGAGTTACAGTGTCCCAGAACTTTTTTGAGTTAGTGTTGCAGGAAGCAAATTTCTGTTTGAAAAAGCTAGCCTTGTCTTTTCTAACTGCCTGTGTATAATGGTTTCTAGCTTCCCTGAACAGCTGCATATCATGGGGGCTGTTCGATGCTAATGCAGAACGCCATAGGATGTTTTTGTGTTGGTTAAGGGCAGTCAGGTCTGGGGAGAACCAAGGGCTATATCTGTTCCTGGTTCTAAATTTCTTGAATGGGGCATGTTTATTTAAGATGGTTAGGAAGGCATTTAAAAAAAATATCCAGGCATCCTCTACTGACGGGATGAGATCAATATCCTTCCAGGATACCCCGGCCAGGTCGATTAGAAAGGCCTGCTCGCTGAAGTCTTTCAGGGAGCGTTTGACAGTGATGAGTGGAGGTCGTTTGACCGCTGACCCATTACGGATGCAAGCAATGAGGCAGTGATCGCTGAGATCTTGGTTGAAGACAGCAGAGGTGTATTTAGAGGGCAAGTTGGTTAGGGTGATATCTATGAGGGTGCCCGTGTTTAAGGCTTTGTGGGGAGGTACCTGGTAGGTTCATTGATAATTTGTGTGAGATTGAGGGCATCAAGTTTAGATTGTAGGATGGCTGGGGTGTTATTCCTGACACTGTCTGGAAAAACAGCTTGGTTAAGGCCTTACAAATATTGTATACCATACAAATGTAAGGAAGTGCACTTTAAAATTCTTCATATGGTATATTTAATTCTATGTTGTTCAAATTTGTGGCTATTGATGATATCTGCGTTTTCTGTGAAAAATAAGGTGAGAATCTAACTCGTTCTTTGAATGTAAATTTGTCAGAGTTTTGGGAAAACCTTGCAAAATACTTATTTACCATTATGAACACTACCCATGTTTTTGACATGAAGGATATGTTACTATTGCAATGATAACAAGACCATTGAAATGATTGTGCATTTTTTAAATTCTTGTTGCCAAATACTTTATACACAAACAAAAATTCCAGAATTCTATACCAAAATTACACATATTTTTGATTGAATTTAATTATCTTGTTAAGACATTATCCCTCGTGAATAACAACAAGAATAACTTTTGTTTCAGAGTGAATACAATTGCACTAGAATTGTTTATTATTTTTATTATTTTTATTTATATATTTTTTGTATGTTTTAGTATTTTCTTGCTAATACCTGTGTTTTGTTTTGTTAGACATGTTTGATGTAGCAATGTAAGTTGGTGATTTTTGTATTATGAATAAAATAAAAAATAAATAAAACATTTAAAAAAAATAATTCCCAGTTGTTTATTTCGGCCAACCACATCATTGGTCATGACTCACGATTGCGGTAATGTTTAAAAGTCCTGCTAACCCCTCAGACAGTATACCTTATCATCTTACTGGCTTGGCACGCATCAACAACCTATTGTTGTTGTCCAACGTTTAAAAAATGTGTAATTGTCATTGATATGGAAAAGTATAAACAAAACGGTAGTCTGCATGCAACCAGCAGTCTGGTCTGGCAAATAGCAACATAACCTGCTCAATTCTTTGCACCAAAAAACAACAACATTCGTTTAAAAATGTGGCTATTTAGGATATGTAAATTGGCTATTTACGATATGTAAATCTAACAAGCCAGGAAACTGAAAGCTACTTTCTAGCCAATTAAGTTCTGGTTTGCTAAACTAGCTCCTTTAAATAGCTGTACGAGCCAGCTCATTACTACCAGAACATATCTGACAACGTTTAGAATTGAACTGTAACCAACTTTTTATTCACCATAACAGAAAAATTTACATATTACATGGTAATTATTTACAAATTATTTACAAGTATGGCGAGCTGCTCATTTACTGTTTGTGAATGTGAAGAAATTAAAGCAGTGCATTGCAATCTGTCAATCTGGAGGAATTTAAAATGCATCGTGTTACCATGACAACGGTTGTAACAACAAAGGTCAACTTTGAATGTCTCTTGCTCAGTTGCCATTAAAGAAATAGAGCCCGCACACTCATAAGCTCCGTCACGTACCTTTATTTTTACAAACAAAGTTTCTATCTGACCTGCAAGAATCTTCTTCGGGTTATTCCTCGTTATTTCTTATTTTTACTCCGTTGCCGCCTTAATAATGGCTATATAAAAGGTGAATGCCGACGAAGTGTAAATATAGTGCTGTATAAAGGAGATATACATTGCCCAATTGTTTTTACAGGCAACATACCGTGAATCCTATGTGAAATAATGAATACACAAGTGATTATGCACTTTTGACATGATGCACGTAAATGACTGCATACTTGACGATATATTTGTCCCACCAATATTCTAATCAACTACTTTTAGGTTGCCAAATGAGAACTCTCCATTCTATACAGACAGATTCATCTTTGTAATCTGTTCCTTCCCCTATCTCTACATTCCCAAGGATAAAAAAAAAACTCAACAGGGAAAAGCAAGAAAGGAAAAGGGGAAAGTATGTCAGAAGGCCACAGTCCAAAAGGAGGTGCTGGGGTCTTTGCCAAAAGAGTCCAAAGGCAACTGAGCAGGGGCAAGGAGAAGGTATGCTTTACATTTCTCAATATAATGCACAGCATGACCTTCAAAAGCCTCTCAATCTAACTTTAGAAGAAAAGCATAAAGGTTCGAGCCATTAGAGGTAGCTTGACGTGTACATGTATTTTGTTCCTGACTTTTTAGGTCTTGCAGAAGTTTGGAAAGACAGTGGAGACCAAAGATGAAATATTTGAGCAATGCCTCTTAAATCTCACTGACCAACAGGTAGTCTTCATTGGCAGTCAATCTCCATGCATGAACCAATAATATATATTCACCGATATTTTATGATTTAGCAAAGGCATGTCAATCTGCCCCTGTAAATGCCAAAAATGAATGTATAGCCTACAAATTACTCGATAACCTCTGTTTGCAGATTGATGGGAACCGGTTATACAAAGACCTAAAGCATTACCTTAGTTCTGTCAAAGGTAAACATTTGTTCTGCCTGTCTATGTTGTAAATGATTGTGATCTGTATTTGATTTTTGATTTGATTTATTGGGATCCCCATTAGCCGACGCCAATGGCGACAGCTAGTCTTACTGGAGTCCAACACATAAACACATAATGAAAAAAAAAACATTTACAGACAAAATACTTTACAATTTACATACATTTAAAAACATGATGCATGATGATGTAACATGTATGACGTTGTCCCTAAATTGCATGGTTTTCTATAGCTTTACCATCAGCGGTGTCCAAGGCCTGATAAAATGTGATCCGTGTTGTCCACTTTTTCACAGAAATGCGGGATGCTTCAAAACGGCTTTCCCAGTCTCTGTATGATGTCTATGAGCCGGACTGGGATGGAGAAGAGGACCTGGGGGCCATTGTTGAGGTCAGTCATCGCACTGCTGTATTATTAAGGATGACGTGCATGACTTGTTCGTTGGTTGTTATAACACACATTTCTGTAAAAAAACAAATATATATATAAATATATCCTATGCCAACAGGGTGAAGACCTCCTGTGGAATGATTATGAGGCAAAGCTGTTAGATCAGGCGCTTCGTACCATGGAGTCTTATATGAGCCAGTTCCCAGATGTCAGGGTAAGGCTGGAAAATGTGCGGGTGGCACACACACACACACACACACACACACACACACACACACACACACACACACACACACACACACACACACACACACACACACACACACACACACACACACACACACACACACACACACACACACACACACACACACACACACACACACACACACTTCCTAAATACAGTATGTTATCTTTCAAGTGCATCCTTCCTCTCCTCCAAATCCCCAGGAGAAGGTGGCCAAACGAGGCAGGAAGCTGGTTGACTACGATTCATCCCGTCACCACTTGGAGGCGATGCAGAATGCTAAAAAGAAAGATGATGTCAAAATAGCCAAGGTCAGACAGACAAAAGACCCCTGTCTACTTACTTTGCACAGCAATTATCATTTAAGCTAAGCTACAAAACTCCATCTTATCATGGTGGTTTTCTCTGTACAGGCAGCTGATGAAGTTAACATAGCCCAGAGTGTCTTTGAGGGCATCAACAGAGAGCTGAGGGATGAGCTCCCTGCTCTCTATGACAGGTAAAGTGTCAGAAGTCTGCACAGAGCCAGATAGCAGAATGACATACCATTCAAATAAATACATCATCATGTCAAGTGTCTAATAACCTATTAAAATGAATAATGTTTTTTTCTTTCATTTTGTTCCTAAAGCCGAATTGGATGCTATGTGTCAGTCTTCACAGCCATCTCAAATTTGCGGGACACCTTCTTCAAGGAAATGACTACTGTATGTGCAGTTCATATTATTCACAATAACTTGGGTGGGAATACACATCCAACAATAGCAGTCATGTGGGGCTTTGCTTTGGTTTATACAAATGAACCGAACTGTTTTGTCTGCATTTAGGTAACAAAAGTCCTAGCTCTTTCGATGTATATATTTTCTTGATCTGGTGTAACTTCCTCTCTTTCAGTTCAACAGTGATTTGCAGAATGTGATGAAGGATCTGAAGGATCAGCATCCAGACAAGGTATTTGTCATCAAGGGGTTGAATCGGTAAGTTGGTAAGGATTTTACATCTCTCACCGGCACTTAAAAAAATATATATATTAATTGACTTTCCTCCCATTTGAGTCTATCAATGGGTTGTGGTCTGGGATGAACTAAACACAGAGTGTATTATAAAGCATAACAGTAGTCCAACAAAAGTAAGTGTATCAACATGTAGTCATATCCCCCCTCTCACATATCTTTCAGGACTGGCTCTCTGATGAGGCGATCTCTCATGTCCCCCAAGTCATGGAAGGCCAGCTTCTCTGACTTCCATCAGAGTTCTAGTCCAGGCAAGTCAGGCACCCACACTAGAGACAGGTCCAGCTTCAGATCTCCTAGTAGTCCTCGCTATGATGAGTCACTCACCAGCACACCTGCAGTCTCCTCATGGCCCATACCTATTGAAGAGCCCTCCTCAGGGGCCAGAGTCCTGGATGCAGACTCCACCCGTAGTGAGGATCCTTCTACAGAGAAGAAACCAGGGTCTGAAAGCAGGGATGACACCACCACCACAGAAGGGGCCTCCGGCAGTGGTCAAAAGTCAGGGGAAGAGAAACTGGCCGAGGAAGAAAAGGGTGTTAAAAGGGGAAAGTCTGAGCCTTCTTCAAAACAGCACCCTGCTGCATTAACTGAGAGTACCTCCGAAGTGACAAACTCCCATGACCAGGAGAGTGTTGAGCTCCAGCTCTCGGCCATAGACACCCCCCAGCTGACCATAGAGAGCTCTGTGGCCCCTGAGGATGCTGGGGTTCATGGTGAGCAGAACGGAGTGGCTACAGATGGCTCTGATTCTGACATAGAGGCCACTGGGCTTGTCCAAGAGGTGAGTTGTCAGGATGAGATCTCACTGTAAAAACACAGACGCAACCTTTTATGGGCTCTCGTATGTGGTACGTTTGATTTACATGCCGGTCTACTGTAATCAAGACAGGCAGTATAATAATGATATGCCATCGACAGCTGCTAAACCTTTTTGATCTACTGGTCTATAACTTGTCACTTTCGTCTTTTACTTTTAGGCAGAAAAATTGCATATCCAGGAGCCAGAGGATGTGAAAAACACTGTGGTGTAATGAAGGATCTCTAAGGAAAATGTTGGTTCCTGTCTGAAGTAACTATAATTATGGATAAGGCTGCTTTTCTTCTTTGTTAACTGTCAAAATGTTTTGTGTTTGTTCACAAAACTAGTTACAGTAATAAGGGAGAGGGGCTGAATACTGCACGAGGGACATAGGATAAAAATGAAGAGCCTTCTCAATATTACAGGCAGGATATAAGAATATCTGCTGTTTCCTCCAGCTGCCTAAGATCTGAAAGCTCTTGCTTGTGGACAATATATTTTCAATAGAGCTGTTTTGTTTGTATTAATAAAATGAGTGGTATGCCTGTTTGTGCTTTGCATAGGTTTCTGCCAATAATCCAATACTGCGTCACCCAATTGTCTTTTAATTTAATTGTAGAGAAACAGCAAGTTCACTGAACTGTAATTGACTTTGCAAAATTGAATAGAAAATTAAATAGAAATCCATAGAAAACAATTATTTATTCTATGTGTGTGCTAAATTGTACATGAAGAACTTGATTATTGATTAAACAAATGTATTTTTTTTATAATGGCTTGTTGGGTGATACTCCTGTAATTGAAAAACTCAAATGACAATGTAAAATCAAAGGAAACCTAGAGGTGTCTTTTGATTAATTATGTATTTATAAACAATTTATCATTAAAGTGATAACATCTCTGCCCCTTGTGTCTTGATTTGTCAGTACTGTAAATATTCTAGATCTGCAACAGTATTGGTGCAACATGAAACCTCCCAAGAGCCATTGTAGCAATGTCACGGGAGCTAGCACACATGAGTTTCATGAACGCGGCGCGCAAGGCAAGAAAGTTTAAGCGGTAATCACAGCTGTCTGTTTTTATGTGTTTTCTTTTTGTTGCTGGATTACTAAAGCTAGCTCGCTTAAAATACTGTATTTCGTAACTTTCTTTTTGTTTTAAAGAAAAGTGGTGTCTAAAGAAATGTGACCAGCAAGCAAATATCGCTCAGCAGATATCTCTACTTCCTCAGCTAAAGTACCTGGGGAAACCTCAGCTCCTTTCTCTTAAATCGCCGCGGAGTTGAGATGACTGACTGGTCGCGCTATATGCTAGCAACATTGGGTCATTATCAGTCGATTCTTGTAAAAATGTCAATTCTGAAAACGCTTTCCTGTGCCTATGTGTGTCCTGTACAACAGCGGTCCATTCCACGGGGTGCTGAAATTCATACTTTTCATAAAAAATAATAGCTAATAAATCCAGCGACTTTTTTTTGCTCGTACTATGTAAACATATTCAATTGGGTCCATGCTATCATTTGGGATGTCTCTACCCCTTTGAAGTTGACATGATAAATGGGTTAGGTAAAGTTTAGGGTATTCCGGATAACACGGACCTAATTTAATATGTTTACGTACACATCTGCATGATGAACAATGGCATCATTAAAAGTGTGATGTACCCAACTAGCCAGTAAACATGCTGTTCCAGGCGACAGTTTGAATAAATACCTAAACGGTTGATATGCAGAAATTATACCAATATTCTACCCTTTATTGTATTTTTTTTATTTCCCGGCTATGGCAGTAGCTAAGTCATTTTACCCTAGAGACAGTTCTTTATCTGCATCGACCACATCACGACAATGACTCATTGCATTTCAGTATTTGCATCTGTTATTCTTATATGTCCTGATTTAAAAAAAAAAAAAACTTATTTCACCTTTATTTAACCAGGTAGGCCAGTTGAGAACAAGTTCTCATTTACAACTGCAACCTGGCCAAGATAAAGCAAAGCAGTATGACAAAAAAACAACACAGAGTTACACATAGGATAAACAAAAGCACAGTCAATAACACAATAGAAATATATATATATATATACAGTGTGTGCAAATGGAGTAAGATTAGGGAGGTAAGGCAATAAATAGGCCATAGTAGCGAAGTAATTACAATTTAGCAAATTAACACTGAAGTGATAGATGTGCAGATGATGATGTGCAAGTAGAAATACTGGTGTGCAAAAAAAGTTAATAAAAACAATATGGGGATGAGGTAGGTAGTTGGGTGGGCTATTTACAAATGGGCTATGTACAGCTGCAGCGATTGGTAAGCTGCTCAGATAGCTGATACTTAAAGTTAGCGAGGGAGATATAAGTCTCCAACTTCAACGATTTTTGCAATTCATTCCAGTCATTGGCAGCAGAGAACTGGAAGGAAGGGCGGCCAACGTGGGTGTTAGCTTTGGGGATGACCAGTGAGATATACCTGCTGGAGCGCGTGCTACGGGAGGGTGTTGTTATGGTGACCAGTGAGCTGAGATAAGGCGGGGCTTTACCTTTCAAAGACTTATAGATGACCTGGAGCCAGTGGGTCTGGTGACGAACATGTAGCGAGGGCCAGCCGACGAGAGCATGCATACATGTCGCAGTGATGGGTGGTATATGGGGCTTTGGTTACAAAACGGATGGCACTGTGATAAACTGCATCCAGTTGGCTGAGTAGAGTGTTGGAGGCTATTTTGTAAATGACATCGCTGAAGTCGAGGATCGGCAGGATGGTCAGTTTTACAGGGTATGTTTGGCAGCGGAGTGAAGGAGGCTTTGTTGCGAAATAGGAAGCCGATTCTAGATTTAATTTTGGATTGGAGATGCTTAATGTGAGTCTGGAAGGAGAGTTTACAGTCTAACCAGACACCTAGGTATTTGTAGTTGTCCACATATTCTAAGTCAGAACCGTCCAGAGTAGTGATGCTGGTCAGGCGGGCAAGTGCGGGCAGCGATCGGTTGAAGAGCATGCATTTAGTTTTACTAGCGTTTAAGAGCAGTTGGAGGCCACGGAAGGAGTGTTGTATGGCATTGAAGCTTGTCTTGAGGTTTGTTAACACAGTATCCAAAGAAGGGCCAGATGTATACAGAATGGTGTCGTCTGCGTAGAGGTGGATCAAGGAATCACCAGCAGCAAGAGCGACATCATTGATATATATAGAGAAAAGAGTCAGCCCGAGAATTGAACCATGTGATACCCCCATAGAGACTAGCAGATAACCCATGATAATTGAATGAGATTCTATTCTTTGCAATAAACTTTGGTTTTATATTTTGCTAAATTACATAATTAAAGACAAATAGGTTTCAGTGAAGCCTGTTATTATGAGGAAGTGAGTGGGGGCTAGATATTTAATGAGACTGGTTTCCAGGCTTGCCAGGTCTAGGCATATTTCTAGCCAATGCCCATACAATGCCTGAACTAGTCCAAACATTTTTCACAGGAAGAGAGGTGTTTGCCACATTTATCCAATAGGTGTCTCCATAATGACAATCTAAATAAAACTGGTAAAATTGCTTTACCTTGTTCTCAGCATTTCTCCTTTTATTGGTTCATCACACCAAATTATTTAATCTGAACTATAGAAGTGGTTGATAGTGAATGGGTGGCAGGTAGTTTAGTGGTTAGAGCGTTGGACTAGTAACTGAAAAGTTGAAAGATCGAATCCCTGAGCTGACAAGGTAAAAATCTGTCGTTCTGCCCCTGAACAAGGCAGTTAACCCACTGTTCCTAGGCCGTCATTTAAAATACGAATTTGTTCTTAACTGACTTGCATAGTTAAATAAAGGTTAAATTAAATGCTGTTAACACAATTTTTTAAATTGTGAAATAGTGTTAATAGAAGTCACATTTCTCTAAAATAATCATATTTTCAACGAGTATAAAAATTGAAAAGCCCCCAAAGCAAGATGGAAAGGAAAGAGGAGTCCATCATGAGTCCAGTACATTAAGAGTTAATTAAAAAAAAAAAATTAACCTTTATTTAACTAGGCAAGTCAGTTAAGAACAAATTCTTGTTTACAATGACGGCCTACCCCGCCAAACCCAGACGACGCTGGGACAATTGTGCGCCGCCCTATGGGACTCCCAATCACAGCCGGATGTGATACAGCCTACAATCAAACCAGGGACTATAGTGACGCCTCTTGCACTGTGATGCAGTACCTTAGACCACTGCGCCACTCGGGAGCCCGAGATTTAATGGCTAGTTTTATTCTACTATTAATCAATCGCTACTATTATAATTTGATAGTCAGTAATGGAGTTAATCGGTTCCTCTCTGTGCCGCTGCGCGCCACTCCTCTGACTTCAGCTTTCTGGCCAATGTTCGCTAGCTTGCTGCATACAGGGCTTGAGACTTAACTTTTTTCATCACCGTCTCAGAATCATCTCGAAGTGAAGATGAACAGTCCCAAATATGCCAACGTGGGTCTACTCATAGGACCTAGGTCATTCACAGTGATTTTAAAGTCATAAGTAATAAGAGTAGCCTACTACTGAAATAGATAAATGGGGCTGTCAACTGAGCCAAAAATTCACATAAAACATTTCTTGCCTCTAAAAAAAATTAAACATTGGAATAATATTTAAAGTGACAATATGTAACTTTTTGGGCGACCTGATAAATTCACATAGAAATGTGAGTTATAGATATCATTCTCATTAAAAGCAAATGTTAAAAGCGGTAGATCTGTTCTGTGCTCTATTTCTATGCTTCCCATTCTTAAGGGAGAACTCCACCCAAAACTATATTTTGGTCTTTGTTTCAATAGTCCAAAAATGTTTTGCTTGTCAGCACTCAAGTTTTGAAGATATATAACTTTCAAAAAACAGAAATGATCCCGTATGATGGATTTTGCATCATGTTTTGAAAGTTACATATCTTGAAAACCTGAGTAGTGTGTAGCTAGTTAGTACTACGTAATTAGTTAATTGTTCTCACATCACATGTCATGGCTGCCTGCTGCAGTGCTCTCTCAACACCAATGACTGTGCTCAACACACACACCCCTTCTGCCCTCCCCACCAATCATTGACTCACTCAGCAACAGCCTGCATCACTGACTGATAGTCAGCAGTAGCAGGTCACAGTGAAATTAATAAAACATAAAAATTAACAAAGTGGTGCAATTTAGATGTAGCAACCAATACACTTTCACCCGCAACATCGTTTGCAAAGTAGCCCAATTTCTGTCTTCTCATCTATGTCCTCTACCACTGTAAATAGCTTACATGATTCAAACATGATTATTTTTTTTCTTTTTTACAAATCTCTACCCCGAATGATTGTAATGTTACCTGAATTTAGTACTGCTGGTTTGGAATACAGGGCTTTTTACTTACGAGTTTGTGTGTTGTGTAAACAATAACTTGTGAATCTGACATCAACCACCATGACTTCTATTCCACCCATGACATGTGGAACATGTCATTTTTGTGCTAGAGATTTGCCATTTTATGTGGCACTTATTTCACAAAGACAAAATACATTTGGTGATATTTGAAGTCAGCGTGTCAATAAAATACTGTAGCCATATTTTCATTCAGAGTTGATGATGCCCAACCCTTTTCGTGACGGCTCTGTTGTTTACCTCTGATTAATAAGACATTGTGTAATGTCATATAGATTCAGAAATTAAACTTTGGCATTACTTGAGGTTCTGACATGTTTCAGTGTAGCCAATCTTCAGTCCCTATTCTAAAAGCAGTTGACTCTCTCTCTCTAGTGGTCATCGTAGTTGTGCTGCTGATGCTAGCTGGCCTGGGTTTCCTTCTGCATCGGTACTTGTGCCACAACAAGGGTGCCTACAGAACCACAGGAGAACCTTCCCCGGTGGAAGACCCTGATCAGGCCCACGGTGAGATTGTAACTGACGAAAAGGAGTACTTCATTTGAACTTGATGGAAGGATGAAAAGGAGAAATGTGAGGAGAACTGTTTGTGGGTGTTAACAAAATTTTATGTGCCAAACTGAGAGGAAACAGGAAAATGACAACCATCTTTGAAGGCCATCTACAGTATTTCTGCGGTCTTGAGGAAAACCTACATAGATTATACCCAAGAAAACACTCACTTATAGGCACAGAAGCTGGGCACGAGATGAGATGCATTAGTTAAAGAGGTCTGTGTGTGCACATAAGAGATCGTTGTGGAACACTGGTGGATGGAAGACTTAATGAGATTCTTGCAGGTAAATGTCTTAAGATGGCATCATAAATATACCTCCATTTCAGTGTCATCACAATTCAGTTATACATCTGCTCCCCAGGTCACCTCTGAAGGCTTTTAATTGTATGTTTTACTTTTTCTGTATTTAATGAGTATCTCGGGGTGCTAAATGGGGAATTGTATTTGGTGATCAGTAGAAGGCACTGATGAAATTGTATTATTCTTATGCCATTATCCATACTTTACCAGTTGGTCAAAACTGTAAGGATTTGACTATTGTTTTTCTGGGCAGCAAAATGGGAAATGTTGTATTGAATCTGTTACTATTACCAGCTAGAGATTGTATGATCTTATTGAAGTATCTGCCAAAGGTAGTAAGTGACATGACAGACCTCAAGACTGCAGGTCAGATGTGGCAATAAAGCTTTTTCCACTCATTGTTGAATGTCCTTACAGCTATAAGTGATAGGTGGATAGAACATTGAAGTGTCAATCTCACACCCCGCAATATGTATTTCAAACAAGGCTAGAGTTGTTCATTTTCATCACAGGGAAGGTATTTATGCACTGTAAACATTTCTTCAACTCTTACAATTCACACAGTGCCACTTGAGCTGCTTGAGTCCTGATGCTTGTCAAAAAAAATCTAAATGACGGAGAAGAACTCAGAACAGGTAACATTAAACCTTACTGTCCAAAATATTTTTCTAAATTTGTCATATTTTACTCTCTAAAAAAACATGAAGTGCACCAAAGTTCCTTTGCAAAGAGTTCTTTTTTCCAGGCGCATGTTTCAGCAAACCAAAGTGACATCTCCTTAATCTTAAAAAAAAGTGTACCATAGACCATCAAATCACTTTAATACATATCCATATTATAAAAATGTTAAGAGAATCCCTGAACTATAAATGTCCGTATATCCTGTTTACTCCACACTGGCTGTGGTTGGCATGGCATCTACTGGTAAGCATTAGTACATCATATTGCTGGGTCTAAGCCACCATTATGTTGCTACATTAAACAATAGCCAGGTCTTGGACAAAGAAAACAAAAAAATGTAACATTTGAAGGAATATATTTTTGTTTACATTTTGAAAGCCATGACAGTTTTTAAATGGTATGAAGCATCAGCATGTATTTGGGAATGGGATACACATTTACAGCTGTGCAAAATATGAGTGACATGATAACCATGTTTGGAATGGTGGCTGGTCATGTGATCAGTGTTACCAAGAACAGATGCAGTCTGATAATACATGTGCAAACAGGTCGCATGCTTGGCTAGCAGTTTACCAGACAGCTGGTCAACTGACCAAAGTGACCTGGAATTCACATTTCAGTGAAGACTACTTCTATTTCCATGAGGGCTACAATTTCTATCCGAACAGGAGGAAAAATTAAGACCTCAAGGAATCATGTTTCAACCAAAATATCAAATTCTTGTATGCAGACATGGTCTCACAAACTAGATCAAACCTAGTGTTAGATATTTATTAAAGTTTATACAGTAGTTGAATTAGCAGCACAAGTGTATTGGAAAATAAACTGTGTCAACAGTTGTAAGCTCCACTGATGCAATGCATATTTTTTATTTATAAGAAAATGTTCAGAAATAATGTGGCTTAACACTATATTAAACTAATTGGGAACAATAAGCAAGTGATTTTCTGCAGTCCTAAAACATTTAGGAACACCCCCATTTTGGAATGAAAGTACATTTAAATGAATTCTAAAAAAGTTGGACAGGAAAGAGTAACATGCATAGCACTGTATTTGCAGGTTATTAGCATTTGTACTAAAAACAAGTAGCAAAATCTATTTCCAGCAGTGCACATAAATTAATGCTTGTGGTATTTCTATAAAAATTAGCAATGATACATCTTTACAAAAATCAAAATTGTACAGAGCAAAAGTGCAAAAAAGCATGCAGAACCACCTAGTCACATTTACATTAAACATTTAAGCACCCCATTAAAAAATACAACAGCAATGCCAGATCGAAGGTCTTAAGTACCATCAAACTCATCACTGCATCCTTAAATATGATGTTTGCTTTTCAAAATGTGCCATATTTCAATTACTATAATTATAAGTCACAACCAAACATTTACTAGTGCAGTCTAGACCATTTCTTTGGTACAACCAGCTAATTGGTTATACTAACATTAACTAATAATTCAAACAAATCACTAAGATGTGCCCGAAAGTGATAAATATTTAAAGTAAACAAACCAGTTACATTGTAATTGAACCCTCACAGTCCTTATAATAAAGGATTAAAGTAAAGTGTTTAACTCTTAATAACCCCCTGATCTTAGATGATTCTCGTTTACATGACAGTGCTTTTAAGTGTTTAAGAACAGGTGGGTGCCATTTTTTTTTTTACTTAAGGAAACCAAACACTGGGATGATGTACAAGTTTGCGTATCCGATTTAGAGGGGAAAAAAACAAAAACGACAAAATTTAAAACCAATAACTGCAAAAATGTAAAGCCAACCAACCCTTTCGATGATCCAAATCTCAACTTCATTCTACGTATTTTAAGTTAATTTGCTTTTATTTAAGTGACGGTGCTCTTTGGGACGCCGATTATGTTCATCTACGGTTGCCCAAGAAGGTACAGTAAACCACCATGGCATGTTATCTGGTAATCATTTTGTGATCCATTCTTGTTTGGGTTCTTGTTGCTTAACATACCAGTATTCTACTATACTACAGCAAGCGTCTATTTGATCCGATTGAAATGAATCCAGTGGTTGCAGAAACTGATTTTAGATAGGCCAACTGGGTCTATTCAACATGCCATGCAACAGCGAAAACTAAAGTATATATGATGCTTTACTTGGATCAGTAGCACTCTTTGTAAGGAAGACATTAGGCCAAGTCCAATGAGTGTTTATAAACCTGAACATTAGTTATCAAGTACAAAATGGGGACAGTGCTAAGAGAGTAGATTGATGTCATGCATTAAAGAAAATATAACATGTGAAATGTGTTTTGACCTAAGACACTCTCCTTGTAAGGTCAGGGAACCAGTTTTGCTTACGAAGTGGAGTACTGTACCTTTTATCAGGGCTCTAAAATATTACATTCCGTTAGGTGATATCAGTATCCCCGAAAGGGGTTGGCGGATGGGACAGGAGAGGGCGTCATCATTTTGAATGAGGGAGAGGAGTAAGGGGAGAGGTTGCGGAAAACGCTGGCTGTTACCAGATGGTGTACCCGCCATTGGAGCCACCCACAAAGAAGTTGTTCTTGCGCTGTGTCATCATGACGTTGGCACCCTGCATGGCGGCCAGCTGAGCTGCATTAGGCATGTGGCCGGGAGGTGGGGGCTGTGATGCATTTAGGTGATGGGGAAGAAATAGTCACATACATGAGTAACTTTACCAATATCTGTTAATCAATTACACAGGATATATATTTGGCTCCAGCACAATACGAACATTGATTTATGTTATAACCACATGACATTGTGTAACATAGGTCTGGGGTGTCAAACTCAATTCTTGGAAGGCTGAGTGTTGGCAGGTTTTCACCCCTCCCTTGTACGTATTAAGGTAATTGATTACTTCCCCTCATCAGGTTGTCTAGGTCTTAATTGGACACTTATTAAAAGGGAATAACAAAAACCAGCAAAATCACTGTCATCCAGGAATTGATTTTGACACCCCAGATATAGCCTAGGCGTTTTGAGGATACTCACTGGGATGGAAGCACTGTTGCTTTGACCAAAGCGAGCACCAGCATCATATCCTCCCTCCACTAGCACAGTGGAGCCAGGGGGATACATGGCTCCCATGGGGTAGTACGCCATGGGGACATTGTGGCCCATTGGTCCAACAGCCATGGACTGGGGCAGTTGCATATACATCTGAGTGCCAGGGTATTGAGACATTTGCTGTAGCTGGCCAGCCTGAGATGGGTGCACATACCTGGGCTGATAGATCTTTGGCGTAATGGAGAACATATGAAAAGGGGAGAGTTAGAGACAGTCGGTCACTGTGTTTGTATTGATATGATTGGGAATACTATTCACAAAAGTAGTTAACATGTCTATTCCAAGTATAAATGGCTACCTCAGAGTATGCAGGTGGGGCGTCTGAATAAGGTGGTGCCTGGGGAGACACTTGCATAGCAGGTGGGTAGATGGGTGCACTACTCTGCTGAGGGTACACAGCTTGCTGGGGATAGGAACCTGTGATACACAAAACAATATTCAACTATTATCAATACGCACACTTGCTTTGTTTGACTCAATCACCACACAATAGCAAAACATTATTGAGGGCTAACGTAGTTTGTTAATCTACTACCGACCGGTCTAATTAAATAAACGTATAGGTAGCTAACATAACATAGAGAAAATACTTAATTCATCAATGGTGATTACAGTTAGCTAGCTAAGTTAATAATGTCACAACAAAACACTTACCCAACTGACAAAATAGTGACTATGACAAGTCCTAGAGCTAATTGCAAAAGCTAACTGGATAGTGGTATTGAGGTCAGAGTACGCGGCTACAAGCTAAATAGCATGTAGTAACTACAGCAAGCTTTCCAACGTTACGTATTGGGTAACATTAGCTAGCCGGCTACTTACATGTCGACTCCATCACGATTTAGACAGCAGTATCTACTTTAGTGGTTGGGCTAATTTATGATGAAAAGGAAAATACGTCGGTCAAGTAAACATTTTAGTCTCGCTTGTTAGCTGGCTAACTAACCATTGGCCGCTGTTGTTAGATAGCTAGCATGTGAGCTAATACAAAGGTTGTGGACGTTAGCTAAATTACCTTTGTTGTTCATTGTCCTGAATTGGTGTGTAGTTTAATGCGTCGAATACAATTATTCTGAAGTTAAAAGTATTTTACAGAAGGACCGTTTGAATACTAAAAATTGAGATTACGGTTCAGAGTTACGTGACCGTTCACTTCCTTGTTTTTCTCTAGATTTTTGTTGTGATGGTTGATGCAATTACGTCATATGTCCTTAGCCACTCCCATTATAGGGGTGAAAGTGCGTGCGCTGTTTAAGTTGTTTTACATTACCTAACTGGTTCAATTTACTTTGTAGTTTTCTTTATATTTAAAAAAATGTTCCATGGCATTGGATACGTGGGCACTGAAGGTACTCAACCAGATCTAGATATAAACTGTTGAATAACATTCAAGATAATTAAAATTAATATATTTGCTTTACGTTTCCGGCTGTTTATTCTGCTAGTCTTCAAATACTTCCTAGTCTAATAACCTATTTGACGTTGATCATTATAAAAAATAATTGGTTGCTTTTCTGATCCATAAGAAAACAATTGGGGGTACCTCACCACATCATCACTAATGCGCACCAGGGGATGATATGTAGGATGATATAGCAATTAGATTCAAAATCATTTTATACACTATTCTGATCATTAAGTGACAGTTAGTAAATTCTTGGCAGGAATATTTCAGCTTCGATGATAGATCACATTGTGATTGAACAGACAGCAGAGAGCACTTGCCATGGGGCTAATTAAAGATTCAAAAAGCTCAGCTCTCCCTTTGAGCTCCATGGCAATACACTACAAATGCATGCAAATGCCAGTGTCTGCCAGCTGGCAAGAAAAATAGAGCGAAAACACACCAAGGTCTATTCCTCTAAGAGAAATGCAGTGAAATATGGTGCTCAGCATAGTAGGTCATATATAATCAATCAAAACTCTATACCAATGGTACATGTGATATGTGACAACAGCTTACTATTATCTAATGAAAACAGAAAGCCTTAGTATTTAGGGAAACAATTTATGCTCATGGGTGTGTCCCATCTGTCCAATGAAGTAATTACTTCTGGACAGTATTTCTAGACCAGAGGACCCTTTTTGACCTCCTGGGGGAAAAGTTCCACGTAGTCTCTTTGCTGCTACATTATATTCTGTACCACAGATAAAAAAAATATAATTAAAAAAGCCAACGTGCTAAAAAACTATACTTTTAAATATGCACTTTCCCTTTAAGGCAGCCATGGCTCCTCTCAAGTCGAGGCAGACATTTTTCCATGCAAGATATCCCTTGCATAAATTATGTTCATGACGTAGGGCAAAAGGCCAGATTTGTTGTAATATTGGTGGTATTTTCCATTGGTCTTTACAGCAGAAGTCGATTTTAGATGGTATCTTGAGGAATATAGGTCATCTGAATTGTAGTACCGAAGGGACCGTCATTAAATATTAAGAAAGAAAGGATCTTCACGTTGCCAACCCTCCTTATCAATGCAAATGCCTCTTTTGTGTGCAGCCATAGCGCCTATCTGGAGCGGTGAGATTAATTTTTTATTATATGTGACTAAAACAAACTGTGGCAAAGATTTTTAAAAGAGGAGAACCTCAGAAAATAAGACACATTTACGGTAAGTTGCTTTGCTTTGCTTTCAGTTTAAGACTTCCATCCGCTATAGCGCGACGAAATGGCGAGAGGAGATTCGTTTTTTTTGTTAATATGCAATGCTCTTAATTAGCATAATTTATATATTTATGATAAAGAGAGGGAAATACATAAAATGCAGACCCCAGGCATGGAATAGCGGGTGATTTTTGTCGCGGCATATTTTATGGGTAACATAGTGTCCTCAAATAAGTACACGGCGATACTTTTATTGCGGCTAGATTGTGGGTGGTGTTCGGGGATCAACACCTGCTGAAGTTCTGACAGATATATAATTTCTGTGTTGGAGTGTCCTGCGCTGCACTGATCTTTTTGATGTTACGTTAAAATATTTGATAATCGAATAGTCATTTTTCAGCTGTCATCATTCTAGAAAGCTAGATGTTTTGGGCGGACATACTGTAGGAGGGCCTATCTTCTAGGGCTAGGCCACCTATTATCAAGAAGCTGCCTATTCTTGGTGCATTATTCATATGTTTAATTTGACACAGACTTTGCCTTCATGAAAAATCAAGTCATAAAGTATATTATTACTGTGTGTGTGCACCCCTGTAGTCCCCAGTACAAGTAGGCCTACACTGTGTCCAGACTAAATCTCCTAGTAAATCTCCTAGTTCTATTTCTAGTGCTGTCACTCTTGAGGTTAGTTGTTTTTATACTCTTTAACTTATGAATGGGCAACTTTGATTTGTGTGGGGGCCACAAAAAAAAAATCGGAACTCATCATGAGGGGCCACAGTGGCTCGCTGGTCTGTGTACCGACATCCATACACATGCCGTCAGGGCCTTTTTGGGGCCCGAAGCTAAATATTCTAACTCAACAGAAAGTTGAGACCCCGACTGTCTCCCCACCCCCAACCCAAAATAAATATACATACAGTACCAGTCAAGAGTTTGGACACACCTACTCATTCAAGTGTTTTTCTTTATTTTGACTATTTCATACATTGTAGAATAATAGTGAAGACATCAAAACTATGAAATAACACATGGATTTATGTAGTTACCAAAAAAGTGTTAAACAAATCGAAATACATTTTATATTTGAGATTCCTCAAAGTAGCCACCCTTTGATTTGATGACAGTTTTGCCCACTCTTGGCATTCTCTCAACCAGCTTCACGAGGAATGCTTTTCCAACAGTCTTGAAGGAGTTTCCACATTTGCTGAGCACTTGTTGGCTGTTGTTCCTTCACTCTGCAGTCCAACTCATCCCAAACCATCTCAATTGGGTTGAGGTCAGGTGATTGTGGAGACCAGGTCATCTGATGGAGCGCTCCATCACTCTCCTTCTTGGTTAAATAGCCCTTACACAGCCTAGAGGTGTGTTGGGTCATTGTACTGTTGAAAACAAATGATAGCCCCACTAAGCGCAAAAATCTCATATTTGGACTCATCAGACCAAAGGACAGATTTCCACCGGTCTAATATCCATTGCTCGTGTTTCTTGGCCCAAGCAGGTCTCTTCTTATTGGTGTCCTTTAGTAGTGGTTTCTTTGCAGCAATTCGACCATGAAGGCCTGATTCTTGCAGTCTCCTCTGAACAGTTGATGTTGAGATTTATCTGTTACTTGAACATTTATTTGGACTGCAATCTGAGGTGCAGTTAAATCTAATGAGCTTATCCTCTGCAGCAGAGGTAACTCTGGGTCTTCCTTTCCTGTGGCGGTCCTCATGAGAGCCAGTTTCATCATAGCGCTTGATGGTTTTTACGACTGCATTTGAAGAAACTTTCAAAGTTCTTGAAATTTTCCGTATTGACTGACCTTCATGACTCAAAGTAATGATGGACTGTCGTTTCTCTTTGCTTATTTGAGCTGTTCTTGTCATAATATGGACTTGGTCTTTTACCAAATAGGGCTGTCTTCTGTATACCACCCCTACCTTGTCACAACACAACTGATTGGCTCAAACGCATTAAGAAGGAAATTCATTATTTTAACAAGTGACACCTGTTAATTGAAATGCATTCCAGCTTACTACTTCATGAAGCTGGTTGAGAGAATGCCAAGAGTGTGCAAAGCTGTCATCATGTCAAAGGGTGGCTACTTTGAAGAATCTCAAATATATTTAGATTTTTGTAACACTTTTTTGTTTACGACATGATTCCATATGTGTTATTTCATCGTTTTGATGTCTTCACTATTATTCTACAATGTAGAACATAATAAAAAAGAAACCTTGAATGAGTAGGTGTGTCCAAACTTTTGACTGGTACTGTAGATGGAAAACACAATTCACATAGGCTAACCTGGTAGTTTTGATGGTACAGTATTCTTTCTCCTTTCTTAGAATGTCAAGACAGTGACTGCTTGGTGGTGAGAGCACTGAACCATGGACCTTCAGGATCTCCCTGCTGCTGACACACCCCTCACTGTCAATGAACAGGTACCACTAACCTCAATGTCAACACTACCTGATATCACGTTAGTAACACACCCCTGCCCAACTTTAAAAATCTGTGTTGCCTCTCCTTCATAGTCCTCTGTCATAAGCTGTTGCCACCTCCATGTCACTATATATTTGGAATGATTAACCCCTCACGGTCATCTTGAGGTTGATATACTGTATGTTCACTCCGGCTGTGTCCTTTACACTCATAGTCAGCAAACTGTAAAGCAATTTATAATGTTTTGTTGCGAGGGGAGCTCCCAGAAAGCATTGCTTGAGATGCTTGTTGGCTGATGCTCTTTGTTGTAGTTTTTTTTTTATTTTTTTCCATTTGTGTGCTTTTGTTTTGGTTCATTGTGTCCTAACGTGTGTGTGCTTGGCCTCTCTGTTGTTCTCCTTAGCCATTCACTGTCTGACTGCAGACATTTTTTCAGCCATTAGGTTCCTGCCCATTGAAATTCCTTACCAAAAACAACCAGGTATGCTTTCAGTCTCTCTGTCTGCACCTTGCCCTCCAGCTCAGGTTTTCTGTGCCTCTCCTTCACATCTTTCATGGCTGCATCCACGCATGCATCATGTCTTTGCTTAGTTATATTTTCTAATAATATACACATTGGATTATTAGTATAAGGAAATGGAGAGGGAGTAGCTGACCACCATTGTTGACAAAACACGATGACAGGTTATGCTCCTGTGGTATGGTTTTGCACGTGTAAACTCATGTTCTGTTCTACAAGTAACCAATAGACATTGTCCTCTATCTGGGTTGTCTCAGTAGATAGAGACCGACTGGTATGGCAACATCTGATAATTTGAATGGAGGTACACTGAGCCTAGCCTGGATGTATATGCCTAATAATTATATTATGACTACATAATGAAATATATTCCTGGTCATGGCTCAGAGCAAAAACATTTACGCTGCTGAGAATAGGTGATGAGTCATTTATTGTGTAGTTGCGTGACTTGTGCTTGTATTCCAATTAAGCTTATCTCAGCAGGAGTGCTGATCTACGACCAGGTCTCTCATTTCCATGTAGTCTTATTCATATGATCTGAAAGGCGAAACTGATCCTAGATCAGCACCCCTACTCTGAGACACTTTTTAAAATAGGAGCCCCGGTCTTGTGTTCTGCTGCACAGGTGATAGTGATGTCTGGTCATGAGACGATCCGTGTCCTGGAAGTGGAGGTAGATCAAGCCTCTCTTCCATCCTCAATGCCTGATGGGAGGACTGATTCGGGGGGTGAGGATGTGAGTAATCAGGCTAAGCAACCTGAGGCAGGAACACAGGACAGCCCGCCAGCACCCCACAACACTGGGGGAGTAGGTGAGCCCTTTGTAGGATACCGATACGGTAGGTTAGACTCCATGCAATACAGGTTAAACTGCATCTTGTTTAATGCTGCAGTGTAAAAATGCTTTAAGAGGGATGTGTGGTGTGTGCTGATGGTAGACAAACACAGTGTGTTCTCTCTCTGTGCTGTCAGTGCTGGGGGACCAGGTGGTGGCTGTCGATTCTGCAGCCTCTGCGGTCCAGACTCTTGCTCAGACTGCAGTTCCCATCAGTGTCTCCCTGTCGCAGCCACAGGCCACCATGCCCATCACTGTGCAGAGCTTGCAGGGCTGTCAACAGGTGAGAACAATTAAACAAACAAAAAAACATGTGTCATGTGTGGTTCCTTCATCTGCCAATAATTTGGATCTTATTTATTTCTAATAAACCCCATCCTCCTTCCCTGTAGGTCCTGACCCAGGATGGTCTGGCCACTCTGATGACAGGGATGATGGCCCAGACAGGCTCCCTGGGCCAGCCCCTGCTCATCCCCCTCAGCATGGCAGGGTCCATGGGGGGCCAGGGCCTGGCTGTCCTCACCTTCCCCACCAGCAACGTAGCCACACTCCCTGGCCTTTCAGCTGCCAGCCAGTCCGGAGGCCTCCTCAAACTACCCTTTGCCGGCTTGCAAAGTGAGACGGCAGACATACACACTTCACAGAATGTGAATCTCTGCATTCATCCACATTGAATCAACAGTCAATAGTTTTTTGGCTACCACATGGGGGACAGTGATGCTTTATCAGTATGTGTTTGGGTTCTTCTTTCCCAGCAGCCACTGTGCTAAACCCTGTCCAGACCCAGCAGGCGGTTTTCCAGTCTCAGACAGCATCACTACAGCAGGTCCAGGCAGCTATGCAGCAGGCTCAACAGAACACGCAGGTGGCTGCAGCACAACTGACCCAGGCCATGCCGTCCGTCTCTCAGCCCAGTGTGTCTGTGTCAACACTCCAGTCTGCAGGCCTCTCCATCAACCCTGCCATTGTAAGAATGTGTTTCTGTATTATCGTGTATGTGAGTTAACCCTTTACACTCGTGGAAATTGGCCTACAGCATATGGATGGGGCTAAATTTGAAATATTTCTTAGAGAATAAATATGGAGAATAAATTATTAGACCAAAGTTGAGGACACAACAGTTCACCTGACACAAGACTTAATTCAAACATTACACTGGTCATTTTATGTGTATTTCCTATGTAATTTCAATGCACTTTCAGGACTCTTAAGAATAATCTTCAACAATAAGTTTAACATTTTTTTTTATCTCTCCTAGCTGTGGCTTTGAGGAACTAGAGCAAGCACACTTGTTATGTTTGGAACACAACACTGCATCCCTGCCATTACCGTAGTTGTTTACACAATCCAAAGACAGCCCATTATAAATCGCAGTCAGAGTCAGGTGGGCATCATTTGAAAGCTTGTTCTATTCTGTTATAAAGTACGATCTTACAGTGTAAGGCTTTCACAGGGCTATTCAGAGAAGTGGATCGTATTTTTGGTGCGCATAGAAAGGAGTCTTGTATGCATTCAGGTGTGTGTTCTGCAGCGGATTTTCTTCACAATAGACAAACAAGATCATTCTATTCAGAACAACCCAGGGTATGACACCATGTCATCTTGTAACTGTACATCAAACATAAGTTGTCACTGTATATGACATGAGTTTTACACTCTTAGAAGAAAAGGTGCTATATGAAATTTTAAAGGGTTATTTGGCTGTCCCCCTAGGAGTACCCTTTGAAGAACCCTTTTGGGTTGCAGGTGGAACCTATATTGTAGATCCCTTTCTACAGAGGGTTCTACATGGAACCCAAAAGGTTTCTGGAACCAATGAGGGTTCTCCTATGGGGACAGCCAATTAACTGTTTTGGAACCCATTTTTCTAAGAGTGTTTAATATGAAAATGTGAAGCGCTCATTTGGACTCATGGGTGTTTGGCCTGCTTGTATGACATCAAAGTGGTATTTATTATAATCCTCAACGTCTCATCTTTCAAAATACATTGAGTCCTCTTAGTTTACAGCATTTCCCTTACTCGGACAACAAAACATTTGTAAAAGTTGACCAATTAGCGGTAGGATAGGGGCAACTTCTTGTCGCATGCGGTGCTCAAGTTCAGAACGGCTGTCAAAACCCATATAGAGCTGTGAAGCGCAGAGCCTGAACTCTGACGTAATTTATAGCATGTTACTGTACAGCTACGGCATTATAATTTAGGCGCTTGTCAGTGCCCAAATCTGCCATTTCCAACCTGTATACAGGTACGCGTGTAAAGGGTTAACGTGATGTGCGTGTATTTGTTTTTCTGACCTACACGTATGTTTTGGATTGCTGATCAGCAAGCCATGTTTTTTTACTTTAAAGTTTGTATAACTTGAGCAGATGGTTCAATATTTCCTTGTTGTTCATCCACACTGTTGAATATATTGTACCTTGTATTCAAAATGATGACATTATCGATAGTAGAACAATATGTTCTGGATGCCTCCGTTTCTCTCCTCTCAGATCAGTGCTGCGTCTCTAGGGGCTCAGCCTCAGTTCATCAGCTCCCTCACTTCCACTCCCATCATCACCAGTGCCATGTCTGGAATCACCAGCCAGATCATCACCAACGCACAGGGACAGGTGGGTTATAGTGCAAACATAACCACCAAGCAAACATGCTCACTATTTTTCAAGGATCAAAATAACAATCACACAATTTCAACTAATGTGTTATGACTGTTATTATAGATTTATAAACTTGTATTTATTTGAAAGTTTATAGTATTATGATAATCAGTTAATAAAGAACTTATAAAATATTTATAAATTATTTTGTATAGTGTTACTAATAAATAAAAACAATTCTCTAAATATGGCATCCAGGTGATTGGAACCATCCCCCTGATGCTGAACCCTGCCTCACTGACAGGAGGGGCTGCTACTCAGGCTCTGAATCTCCAGGGCTTTCAAGGCCTGCAGGTCCAGACAGTCCAGCCACAGCTGGTTCTGAACAACCAGGGCCAGATCATTGCCACCATAGGAAATGGACCTGCTACAGTCCCCACTTCTGCTGCTATTATTCCCAAGCATAATGTTCCTGTGACATTCTCGAAGCCCAGCACCCAGGTACCCCTCTCCACCAATTTTGTCCTTATGAGTGCTCCATCAGAATTTCAGAAAAATTGGAAATGCTGTTATGTGGTGTTGGTTGAAATTGGTTTCATGTGAGAATGGTGAGTCTTTTTCGCCTTTTGGATGTTACCATTAATCCATTGCTGACAGAAATTTCCCCTCAGGCTCAGGTAACAACTGTTACGCAATCACCTGTGGTCATCGCCCCACAACCGTTTGCAATGAAGACAGTCACTCCAATCTCCTCCTCAGTCCCTCTCACCTGTGGAGACACACCCACCGTGGGCCAGCTCGTCAGCAGTACGTGGTTCACATTTTTTTTTATTTTTATTATGAATTAAATCCTATATTTAACCAGGGAAGTCACATTGACATTTACATATTTTTCAAGTGAACCCGGCCAAGGAAAAGCAGCAGCTTCTCTCGAAACATAGAAATATCGACCTACCTACTTGTAAAAAATATCTATCTGCTTTGTCTATTCGCATTTTTAGAGCCACAGCAAGGGTGCACGGATGAGGAGGGCATTAATCTGGAAGAGATTCGAGAGTTTGCCAAGAACTTCAAGATCCGCCGGCTGTCCCTGGGGCTGACGCAGACACAAGTGGGACAGGCCCTCACGGCTACAGAGGGCCCGGCCTACAGCCAGTCTGCCATCTGCAGGTAAACTCCTCTGGTCTACTGGGTGGGGTGGTTGCAGGCATCACAGTAGGAGGTTTCTGAAATCCATTCTATCAAATATGATAAATAGTGTACGTTGGTGTGCTATGGACATTGTATTTCAAGGGTTATATTTTGAAAGTGTTGATACTATAGTAGGAATGTTACAGGATAGTAGCTCTGACACTTAAATAAAGATGAACTGGGGTTCAGGTATTTTTTGAAAGAGTAGATGTGGGGTTCAATCTGGTTGATCAGAGGCTACTGTGCTATTCGTTTCTAAGTTGTTGGTTCTTGCAGGTTTGAGAAGCTGGACATTACACCCAAGAGTGCTCAGAAACTGAAGCCCGTGCTGGAGCGGTGGCTGGCCGAAGCAGAGCTATGGAACCAAAAGGGTCAGCAGAATTTGATGGAATTTGTGGGTGGTGAGCCGTCTAAGAAACGCAAGCGTCGCACCAGCTTCACCCCGCAGGCCATCGAAGTGCTCAACACCTACTTTGAGAAGAATGCCCTGCCAACGGGCCAGGAGATTACGGAAATCGCGAAGGAGCTCAACTACGACCGTGAGGTTGTCCGTGTATGGTTCTGCAACAGGCGGCAGACACTGAAAAACACCAGCAAGATCAATGTGTTTCAAGTTCAGCCTTAAGCCTGTGCAGTAAGCGGCCGTTGACTAGTAGGAAAGTTGGAAGGACAGCATAATCAGCTCAAGAAAAACGTTTTGTAAAGACCGTAACACAGTCACGCTTAGTAAGTAAAAAATTATATGGACTTTGGGAAGGATAAGGACACTGAATGACACTTGAACTGAGTCTTACTATATGGACATAGAAAACTCAGTTATCTCTTTTTGTTTTGATGTGTGTGTTGGGGGGAGTGAAAGAAAGACATTGCATGTGAAACGTGATTGGGTTAATGTTCACACACCCTCTATTGTCAGTTTGACAACCTCTTGTTTCATTTATTGATATATTATGCCATTTGTAAAGCAATGGCTAGAATTTTGATACACCTGGTTTTATACACTTACCATACCGTTTTGTAAGTGGCTGTCTATGAATTTTATAGCAATGGCCTTTAAAGATATTTGCTTACAGTTGTACAACATCCAATCAATCTGTTCTGACATTATGCGGGTGCCACCAAAAATATAAGTTTGGAACTGGTACGCACAATATTTGTGCGTCTAACTTTCTCACTCATCATTATTCACGATTCATTCAGGATTAATCCGTAATCATGGTAGAAGTGTTTAGAAACATTATTATTTTCTTATTTACAATAACAGTTACTCCAAAATGAAACAATACATTACTTACCATTCATTTCTATTTGGCATAAAATAATCAGAAACACAACCAAAACATAAACAGGAAATGCATCCAAAAGCAATGCCCCTTTGTTTACCATAGTGAAGGTTCTCATTTTGGATTAGTTCATCTATAAAGACACACATACATTATTTCAAATAGTTAACAGATGTCAGCCCAGCATGGTCCATCAGCAGACGTCACACAGTGAAGAGTTTAAAACATTGCCTGTCTCAATTGAGTCTGGTGTCCGTGTGGTTGAACGTGTACTGTATGTTGAGAATACTTACATGGCAAAAATAATGATCTAATTAAATCAAATTGATTGAATAATAAAACATGACTATGAATTAATTGATTCATATGTTGTAGTTTTTGATTATTATTATTCATGTATATGAAATATGGATTCTTAGCTAAAAGGAGTGGTATTTTAGGGACAAACAAAAATTGAAGGAACTAATGGCTTCCCTGCCCTTTTCTATAACCTCGTAATTGTTTGCACTTTAGAGATAACTTATCTCAAACAAGATAACTAATGAAAAGCCTTGATGGCAGGTGAGTGCAGTCGACTGCAATGGAAGGATACAGCTTTGTAGGCTGGCAAAAGCTAAATAAAGTGTATTACATTTGGAAATCTATAATGTTTATTGTTCTAGAAAATGTTGAATCTTCATTGGTTTTTATGTCTGGTCTATCCAACATATTTGAGAATGTAGAAAATGGCAACTAGTTACCCAGCATATTTAAGTGGTTGATAATGTTTTGCTTGACATACATATGCTAACAATTTTTAATGGTCAAACCTCTATGCGTAATGAGCATCAATTTTGTAAGGTTATCTTAAGCCAGTATGGTACATGACCGAATGAGAATAAACTACAATATTTAGTCCTTTATGGTCCCAAATGAATATAATTCATATTCTGATGTTTGTCTATGTCTGTGATATGCCATGCTGAACCGTGTAATTCATTTGTTCCCCATAATTGCCTTTTAAGATTGATATTATGTTTTCAGAGAGGAAGAAAATAACTGCTATATGAATCATGTGTTATGTTACACAACTGCCATTTCCAAGGTAGCTATAACCTAAAATGTTTTTTTTTGGATTCTCCCCAGTGAATTGTCTTTTGTCTGAAAAATGTTGAGATGACAGAATGCAAATGCAAATCCAATGTCAACACAGTTTAATAGTGTAGTTTTCAGATTTGAACTATATCACACATTTTGTTGATGTTGGGCATAACAAATATTATTTACACTTGTTGTATAAGGTGTGCAGTATAGAACCAGCAATACATTTGAATAGATGAGGTCACGAGAGTGACTATTATGTGATTCCTGATCTGGGCATTCTCTGCCAAATAAAGGCTTACTGAACACTGTCTGGGTCTTTTATTGTCTTGACTTGTGACTTAAAAAATAGGTCTAACTCACACAAGAACAATCCTTTGTCCTTTCTCTAGACCTTAACCTCTAGTAAAAATGATTTGTGGCTCTAGCCTTTCAAAGGGATTATTCGGCCCCCTTGAACTTTGCAACCTTTTGCCACATTTCAGGCTTCAAACATAAAGATATAAAACTGTATTTTTTTGTGAAGAATCAACAACAAGAGGGACACAATCATGAAGTGGAACGACATTTATTGGATATTTCAAACTTTTTTAACAAATCAAAAACTGAAAAATTGGGCGTGCAAAATTATTCAGCCCCCTTAAGTTAATACTTTGTAGCGCCACCTTTTGCTGCGATTACAGCTGTAAGTCGCTTGGGGTATGTCTCTATCAGTTTTGCACATCGAGAGACTGACATTTTTTCCCATTCCTCCTTGCAAAACAGCTCGAGCTCAGTGAGGTTGGATGGAGAGCATTTGTGAACAGCAGTTTTCAGTTCTTTCCACAGATTCTCGATTGGATTCAGGTCTGGACTTTGACTTGGCCATTCTAACACCTGGATATGTTTATTTTTGAACCATTCCATTGTAGATTTTGCTTTATGTTTTGGATCATTGTCTTGTTGGAAGACAAATCTCCGTCCCAGTCTCAGGTCTTTTGCAGACTCCATCAGGTTTTCTTCCAGAATGGTCCTGTATTTGGCTCCCTCCATCTTCCCATCAATTTTAACCATCTTCCCTGTCCCTGCTGAAGAAAAGCAAGCCCAAACCATGATGCTGCCACCACCATGTTTGACAGTGGGGATGGTGTGTTCAGGGTGATGAGCTGTGTTGCTTTTACGCCAAACATAACGTTTTGCATTGTTGCCAAAAAGTTCAATTTTGGTTTCATCTGACCAGAGCACCTTCTTCCACATGTTTGGTGTGTCTCCCAGGTGGCTTGTGGCAAACTTTAAACGACACTTTTTATGGATCGCTTTCTTCTTGCCACTCTTCCATAAAGGCCAGATTTGTGCAATATACGACTGATTGTTGTCGTATGGACAGAGTCTCCCACCTCAGCTGTAGATCTCTGCAGTTCATCCAGAGTGATCATGGGCCTCTTGGCTGCATCTCTGATCAGTCTTCTCCTTGTATGAGCTGAAAGTTTAGAGGGACGGCCAGGTCTTGGTAGATTTGCAGTGGTCTGATACTCCTTCCATTTCAATATTATCGCTTGCACAGTGCTCCTTGAGATGTTTAAAGCTTGGGAAATCTTTTTGTATCCAAATCTGGCTTTAAACTTCTTCACAACAGTATCTCGGACCTGCATGGTGTGTTCCTTGTTCTTCATGATGCTCTCTGCGCTTTTAACGGACCTCTGAGACTATCACAGTGCAGGTGCATTTATACGGAGACTTGATTACACACAGGTGGATTGTATTTATCATCATTAGTCATTTAGGTCAACATTGGATCATTCAGAGATCCTCACTAAACTTCTGGAGAGAGTTTGCTGCACTGAAAGTAAAGGGGCTGAATAATTTTGCACGCCCAATTTTTCAGTTTTTGATTTGTTAAAAAAGTTTGAAATATCCAATAAATGTCGTTCCACTTCATGATTGTGTCCTACTTGTTGTTGATTCTTCACAAAAAAATACAGTTTTATATCTTTATGTTTGAAGCCTGAAATGTGGCAAAAGGTCGCAAAGTTCAAGGGGGCCGAATACTTTCGCAAGGCACTGTACCGTCTCTTCAGAGCCACAAATACCATAGAGAATGATAGAGGACTCTTCTTTGTATCTGTCCAATTATTGCGTCTTTGAGCGCCAATGATGTGTATATAAACCAATGATCCACTCAACAAAAATATAAATGCAACATGTAAACTGTTGGTCCTGTGTTTCATGAGCTGAAATAAAAGATCTGTGTGAAGATGTGAAGTTTTGTCACACAACACTGCCACTGCCACAAATAGCATGCAGAGCAGTTGGCAGATAATTTAACGTTCATTTCTCTACCATAAGCTGTAGAATTTGTAGAATTTGGCTGTACCTCCAACCGGCCTCACAACCGCAGACCACGAGTAACCACGCCAGCCCAGGACCTCCATATCCGGCTTCCTCACCTGCGGGATGGTCTCAGATCAACCACCCCAACAGCTGATAAAACTGAAGAGTATTTCTGTCTGTAATAAAGCCCTTTTCAGGGGAAAAACCTCACTGACTGGCTGGGCCTGGCTCCCCAGTTGGTGGGCCTGGCTCCCCAGTTGGTGGGCCTGGCTCCCCAGTTGGTGGGCCTGGCCCCCAAGTGGGTGGGCCTATGCCCTTCCAGGCCCATCCAGGGCCTAATTAATTTATTTAAATTGACTGATTTCCTTATAAGAACTGTAACTCAGTAAAATCATTGAAATTGTTGCGTTTATAATTTTGTTCAGTATAGACACAGTTTAAGGGGTTGAGGGGCTTGGAAGGGATTTTATTTATTATTTAAAACATGGGGGGGTGGTAGAAGTTAGTCGGGATTCATTATTATTATATTTTGTATTATTTATTTATTATTATTTTTTAAATCTTTGTAATATAGAATTAGTCAGACCAGCACAGTAGGTGGCGGCATGCACCTTAAACGTTTGTTTGCGGATCGCCATGATATCATAGAAGAAGAATAAGCTTTCTAGCCGAGTAGATAAACAAACTTTTTGTTAGGTTTGTATAGCGATTAATGCAGATTTAATTAACTACCATATACAACTCAATTAGTTCTCGTTATATTCAAATAATCAGTGTTCACATCGCTGTTTCCCTGAAGAGTAGTAGCGCATGTTGGAGATAGTTAGCTAACGTTGGTTATCTCAATATGGAGAGAACGAGGGAGCAACATGGCATGCAATGGTCGCAGGGTTAGCTAGTCAACTTACTTGGTTTCAAAGGTAAGTTCGATAGCTATTTACGTACTAGCTAGAAGTGCTATCATAATTTAACTTCATATTAACACGACAAACCACGTTGAGTTGTAACGTTAGCAAGGTAACGGTAAAACATTCATCCACAATCATTCAAGTTCGCCAGGTAACGTTAGTTACGTTACTGAGTTAGCATAGTAACATTATGCCATATAGCAAAGCGTTTCATTTTGTACATTCGCTAGTTACTACACACAGCATTTAACTTACCAGTAATTCTAGCTGAAATATCTTTCATGTGGGATACTGCAATACCTGCCAGCTGTGTGATGACATTTTGTGGTCCATACAATCTGGAATGTCTTGTCAATTCGTTTGCTAGGCCTATATTAAACCAATAGTCTTTACACTGGTACTGAACTGTGTATGTTTCATGGCATTTCTCTTCCAGTTTGGTAGCAAAAGACATCTACCAGGCTGTAAGAAATTTGCAGTTTGGAATTTTGTGGCCAGGGATCGAGAATTTGAGACAAGTTCGACTGCAATCAGATCCACGCGTCGTCATGGCTTGGGCTCTGAAACTGCCACTCACTGATGAGGTGATTGAATCAGGTCTGGTCCAAGACTTTGATGCCAGTCTCTCTGGCATTGGACAAGAGCTTGGAGCTGGGGCGTACAGTATGAGGTATGAATCATAATTGGAAGTCTATTGAAATGTTAATATGTCAAGACATAGTACTTTTACATAGAAAATCAGTATCTGTCAGTGAAAAAAAAGAAATACAAAAAATACTTACAGATGATAGGGCGTACTCTTGAATCAGTTAACCTATAATGACTCGGTGGCCGTCGCTCTCTAGTAATTTGTCCTTTTGCATGGTGTCGGGTGGTGCTGCTTTAAATGTTAGGAGTGTGTGTTTTCAATTCAGAGAGAGAGTTGGCCAAAGAACCTATGAATAGTGAAGCCGTAAAGTAGTTTGTTATGGTACGCATACCTCAAGTGGAAAGGCCTTCTAAATCTGGCTACTGTTTACTTTCAGTATATTCCATTCTAGAATGGAATGCATTTAGAATGTATCCTATTCTCAATGTTGCTAAATTGTCTCTCCCAAGCTATAGTTTACTGTTTGCTTACTATTTGTGTTGGTGGATAGGACAGCTTCTCAAAATACTTAAGTCTTCGGTGGTGTGTGTGTCCAATTTAGTTTTTTGTTGTTGTGTGTTTTGTTAAACACATCACACACCCATTTTATAGTGATTTTACAGATGTTTTATTTTTTTTGCCAGTAATTCACAAGTTAGCCCATTCATAGACGCTAACTACATAGTATCTTCTGGCTGGGGCAGTTTTATTAAAAGCTCCAACGCTTGCTCTAAACGTTAACACGCATTGCTTGCGGGACTGTTTTGGAAACATAAGGAATGTATTTTTCATATCAGGGAGAAATGAGAATAATAATAAATCAAATGTTTAAAAAAAAAATACAACACACCATTGTGTAAACAGAAAATGGACACCACGAACATGTTGTCACTGGAACATACTGTCGGTAACGGTGTTTAAACTGGTTAAAACAGTGTACAGTAAGTGTAAATTATTTTGATGTATCAGTGCAAGAGGTGTCACTACAGTCCCTGGTTCAAATCCAGGCTGTATCACATCTGGCCGTGAATGGGAGTCCCAAAGGGCGTCGCACAATTGGCCAAGCGTTGTCCAGGTTTGGCCAGGGTAGGTTGTCATTGTAAATAAGAATTTGTTCTTAACTGACTTACCTAGTTAAATATATATTTTTACGTGTTTCTAGAACCGTACTACACTTGAGCTTCGATTCAAGATTTGGCTGCCAGAGCGAATTTGCCGCTAAACAGAACATGTAAGGTCCTTGGACTATAAGGTGTAACGTTAGGCTCCTTTAGTCCATTATTGGGCTAGCATAGGCCTAACCTTCCATCAGTACTCTCTTGAGGATTGTTCTTATGCCAGAAAAGAGGAGGCCTTAATCTGTCAGAATTGGGATTTTTACTGTGTCAGGAACAGTTTGTGTGTAAGGGATACATCCCTCTCTTTCAGACTGCTCTTTTGTTAGTATTGTAAGTGTTCTGTTACATAATACTAAAGTGCCTCATTGTCAGTATAATTCTTATGTTGAGAGGGAGGATGAGATACCCAGGCTGCATACCAAGGTAGTTGATTGCACAAGTTTTTACTATCGTAACTAATGAACTGTGAAGAAAGTGTGTTATAAATCACTTGTTCTTTTCCAGTGGCTTCTAGTGATATTCATTTAATTTACATTTATTGGGTGGGTAACATAATTTCCCCACGTTTTTAATTTGGAAAACTTTTTTAAGAGTTCAGTTGAGCTTACCTTTTCAGTCTGTCTCGTATTCTGGAGGTACAAGTTCTGTTGAGTTGTTGTTTCAGACAGTTCTTGATACTATGCCAATGTCATGTGCTTGTAAAAGACCTTGGCTTGCCAGTTCATTGACCATGTTGTCTTGCGGTTCTTTCTCCAGCGATGTGCTGGCCCTCCCCATCTTTAAGCAGGAGGAGTCTAACCTGCCGCCTGACAGTGAGAACAAGATTCTTCCTTTCCAGTATGTTCTGTGTGCAGCTACCTCACCTGCTATCAAACTGCACGATGAAACACTTACCTACCTCAACCAAGGTTAGCATCTGTCTGTTTTACATTACATGCTTTTCTTTTGAATTTGATGCCAATTTAAAATAAATAGACAGATTTTGTGTGTGTGTGTGTGTGTGCATACATGCATACACAGTGCATTTGTAAAGTACTCAGACCCCTTGACTTTTTCCACATTTTGTTACTTTACAGCCTCATTTTAAAATGGATTTAAATTGTTTTCTTTCCACATCAATCCACATACAATACCCCACAATGAAAAAGCAAAAACAGGTTTTTATAAGTTTTTGCAAATGTATAAAAAAAACTACTGAAATATCACATTTACATAAGTATTCAGACCCTTTACTAAGTACTTTGTTGAAGCACCTTTGGCAGTGATTACAGCCCTGAGTCTTCTTGGGTGTGACGCTACAAGCTTGGCACACCTGTATTTGGAGAGTTTCTCCCATTCTTCTCTGCAGATTCTCTCAAGTTCTGTCAGGTTGGATACAGAGCGTCGCTGCACAGCTATTTTCAGGTCTCACCAGAGATGACCGGTCGGGTTCAAGTCCGGGCTCTGGCAGGGACACTCAAGGACATTCAGACTTTTTTAATTTTATTTATTTATTGCCACTTTCTCTCCCCAATTCCATAGTATCCAATTGGTAGTTTCAGTCTTGCCCCTTCGCTGCAACTCCCGTATGGACTCGGGAGAGGCGAAGGTCGAGTTCCGTGCGTCCTCCGAAACACAAGCCAGCCACGCCGCACTGCTTCTTGTACACAATGCCTGCTTAACCTGGAAGCCAGCCGCACCAATGTGTTGTAGGAAACACCGTACACCTGGCGACTGTGTCAGCGTGCACTGTGCCTGGTCCGCCCCAGGAGTTGCTAAAGTGCGATGGGACAAGGACATCCATGCCGGCCAAACCCTCCCCTAACCCGGATGACGCTGGGCCAAGTGTGCACCGCCCCATGGGTCTCCCGGCTGCGACATAGCCTGGACTCAAACCAGGATCTCTAGTGGCACAGCTAGCACTGCGAGGTAGTGTCTAGACCACTGCGCCACTTGGGAGGCCGACATTCAGAGACTTGTCCCGATGCTGCCACCACCATGCTTCACCATAAGGATGGTGCCAGGTTTCTTCCGGAAGTGTCGCTTGGCATTCAGGCCTAATAGTTAAATCTTGGTTTCTTCAGACCAGAGAATCTTGTATCTCATGGTCTGAGAGTCTTTAAATGTCTTTTGGCAAACTCCAAGAAGGCTGTCATATGCCTTTTTCTGAGGAGTGGCTTCTGTGTAGCCACTCTACCATAAAGGCTTGATTGGTGGAGTGCTGCAGAGATGGTTGTCCTTCAGGAAGGTACTCCCATCTCCACAGATTAACTCTAGAGCTCTGTCAGTGACCATTGGGTTCTTGGTTACCTCCCTGACCAATGCAAAAGGCCCTTCTCCCCCGATTGCTCAGTTTGGCCCGGGCGTCCAGCTCTAGGAATAGTCTTGGTGGTTCCATACCCCTTACATTTAAGAATGATGGAGGCCGCTGCTTTCTTGGGGTCCTTCAATGCTGCAGGAATTTGTTGGTACCCTTCCCCAAATCTGTGCCTCGACACAATCTTGTCTCGGTGCTCTACAGACAATTCCTTTTGACCTCATGGCTTGGTTTTTGCTCTGCATGCACTGTCAACTGTGGGACCTTATATAGACAGGTGTGCCTTTCCAAATCATGTCCAATCAGTTGAATTTACTACAGACTCCAAGTTGTAGAAACATCTCAAGGATGATCAATTGAAACCGGATGTACCTGAACTCAATTTCAAGTCTCATAGGAAAGAGCCTGAATGCATATGTAAATAAGGTATTTCTGTTGTACATTTAACACATTTGCAAACATTTCTAAAATCCTGTTTTCATTTGGTCATTATGGGGTAGATTGATGAGGATTTTTCTTTTTGTAATCCATTTTAGAAAATAGCTGTAACTTAACAAAATGTGGAAAAAGTCAAGGGGTCTGAATACTTTCTGAATGCACTATATATACAGTATCAGTCAAAAGTTTGGACACATCTACTCATTCAATGGTTTTTCTTTATTTTAACTATTTTCTACAAAAAAAGGTTAAACAAATCAAAATATATTTGAGATTCTTCGAAGTATCCACCTTTTGCCTTGATGACAGCTTTGCACACTCTTGGCATTATCTCAACTAGCTCCACGAGGTTGTCACCTGCAATGCATTTCAATTAACAGGTGTGCCTTGTTAATTTGTGACATTTCTTTCCTTCTTAATGCTTTTGGGCTAATCAGTTGTCTTGTGACAAGGTAGGGAGGGTATTCAGAAGATAGCCCTACTTGGTAAGAGACCAAGTCCATATTATGGCAAGAACAGCTCAAATGAGCAAAGAGAAACGACATTCCATCATTACTTTAAGACCTGGTCAGTCTGTGTAAAATTTCACTAATTTTCTTCAAGTGAAGTTGCAAGAACCATCAAGCGCTATGATGAAACTGGCTCTCATTAGGGCCTCCACAGGAAAGGAAGTGCCAGAATTACCACTGATGCATAGGACCAGTTCATTAGAGTTACCAGGCTCGGAAATTGCAGCCTAAATAAATAATAATATGGACTTTGTTTTTATATAAATATCTTTCTTACACATACACTCAGTGCCCTCAGTTTTCATATCCCTTGACTTATTCTACATCTTGTTGTAACAGCCTGAATAAAAAATGTATTAAATGTATTTTTTTCTAACCCATCTACACACACAATACCCCATAATGCCAAAGTGAGTACATGTTTTTAGAAATGTTAGCACATTTATTGAAACTTATATACAGAAATATCACATTTACTTAAGTGTTCACACCCCTTAAGTCAATACATGTTATAATCACCTATGGCAGGGATTACAGCTGGTAGTCATTGTGGGTAAGTTGCTTAGAGCTTTGCACACCTGCATTGTACAATATTTGCACATTTTATTCTTTTAAAAATTATTCAATCTCTGTGAAGTTGGTTGTTAGTCATTGCTTGACAGCCATTTTCATTTTTTAGATTTTCAAGCCAATATAAGTCAAAACTGTAACTAGGCTACTCAGGAACATTCAATATTGTCTCGTAAGAAACCCATGTATATTTAGCCATGTGTTTTAGGTTATTGTCCTGCTGAAAGGTGAATTTGTCTCCCAGTGTGTTGAAAAGCAGTCAGCTAGGTTTTCCTCTAGGATTTTCCCTGTGCTTAGCTCTATTTTGTTTATTTTTATCCTAAAAAAGTCCCTAGTCCTTGCTGATGACAAGCATACCCATAACATGATGCAACCACATGCTTGAAAATATAAAGAGTGATATGTTGGATTCTCAGGACATAAAGTTCATTTTGACATGGTTTGCAGTTTTACTTTTGGGCCTTCTTGCAAATATGTTTTTATTCTGTACAGTCTAATTTTCACTCTGTCATTTGATTAGTATTGTTGAGTAACTACAATGTTGACCCATCCTCAGTTTTCTCCTATCACAGCCATTAAAACCCTGTAACTACTCCAAAGGCCTCATTGGTCTCATGATGAAATCCCTGCACGGTTTCCTTCCTCTCTGGGACCGAAGTTAGGAATACATGTCGATACACTTTGGATGGTGTAACTTCACCATGCTCAAAGGGATATTCAATGTCTGCTTTTTTCCTTTTTTTTTTACCAAAAAGTGCCCTTTGCGAGGCATTGGACAATCTCCCTGGTCTTTGTAGTTGAATCTGTGTTTGAAATCCACTGCTCGACTGAGAGACCTTACAATTATCTGTATGTATGGGGTACTGAGATGAGGTAGTCATGAAAAAAATGTTAAAACACTTATTGCACATAGAGTGAATCAATGCAACTTATGTGACTTGTTAGGCACATTTTTACTCCGGAACTTATTAAGGCTTGCCATAACAAAGGGGCCGAATACTTATTGACTCATTTCAGATTTTCACTTTAATTAATTTGTAAAAATGTCTAAACATAATTCTACTTTGACATTGATGTGACAAAAAAATCTCAATTGAATCCATTTTAAGCTGTAATACAACAAAATGTGGGATTTCAAGGGGTGTGAATACTTTCTGAAGGCAATGTGTGTGTTACATCTATCTAAAGATTCTGTTTCGATTTCAGGACAGTCTTATGAAATTCGAATGCTTGACAATCGGAAATTGGGTGAACTCCCAGAAATCACTGGCAAAATGGTGAAGGTATGCTGAACAAGAACCCTGAGTCGTGAGTAAGTGATTGCATGGGTCTGTTCCAATGAGAATGTCCCATGTGGTCTATCAGTCACGTAGGTACTTCCTAGTTCCTCAGTGACGTTTTCTGTGTGCCCCCAGAGCATCATCCGCGTGGTCTTCCATGACCGGCGTCTTCAGTACACAGAGCACCAGCAGCTGGAGGGCTGGCGCTGGAACAGGCCTGGAGACCGCATCCTCGACCTTGGTAAACTGTCTGTCCGTCATGGGTGGTGGCCTACTCTGGGTGAAGAAGGATAGGAGGGTGCTGATTTTAAGACGTTAGCTGCTGTGGCACTGACATGGTTTCAGATAACACCGAGTTGTTTCTTCAGTGAAATAAATTATTGGTGACAACAGGCTGCATAACATAAAGACTGAGTGCTCACACAATCCTTCTGATAACTTGTCTCGTGTTGCTCCATTGTAGATATCCCCATGTCAGTTGGCATGGTCGACCCCAGGGCTAACCCTACTCAACTTAACACTGTGGAGTTCCTGTGGGACCCTTCAAAAAGAACCTCGGTTTTTATCCAGGTAGCAGGATAAACACAACCACATGGTTGTTTTCATAATGCTGGTCGTAGCTTATCTTCTAACGTCAGTCCAAGGCTATCTGAATGGAGTGGAAACAGATGGGTTTTCAAGCCAAATAGAGCTCTCACCATGTTTGTACTGAATAAAACTAATAGTTTTGTCCTAATATGACAACTTTAGCAAAATTCTTCAGTTTTCAAATAGGCATGCCGATTCCTTGTTTTAGGTTCACTGCATCAGCACAGAGTTCACAATGCGGAAGCACGGGGGAGAGAAGGGCGTGCCTTTCCGCATCCAGATCGACACTTTCAAAGAGAATGATGGCGAAGAGTATTCAGAGCACTTGCATTCTGCCAGCTGTCAGGTCAAAGTCTTCAAGGTGAGAAGAAAGTCTGACCAAAGACATTTACTGTTGCCATAAAACGTCATTTGATCCTGATCACGGTACTGTCCATTATAAACAACTTTACCTCACCTGTGGCAGCCTAAAGGTGCAGACAGGAAGCAGAAGACCGACAGAGAGAAGATGGAAAAGAGGGCTCCTCAGGAGAAGGAGAAATACCAGCCCTCGTATGAAACCACCATCCTAACAGAGGTTAGAGTCAGTGTGTTGAGTAAATGGGATGGAGGAAATTTTTGGATATGAGAGGATATGCAGAGGAAGATGTGGTAGCAGTCAGAATGAAGAACCATGAGCAAAATGATGCATCCTTTTAATTACTTGTCTCAGTAATATCATAATGCATAGAAATTCTGTACACAGGATTTCTTCATGAAGTAATAACTTGCATCTGGAATGCTGGATTATGTAAAGAGCCTAGGTCCCTCCCTACTAGAATAATAGAAATGTTCTCTTGCAGTGCTCTCCCTGGCCAGAGGTCACCTATGTAAATAACTCTCCATCGCCTGGCTTCAACAGCTCACACAACAGTTTTCCAGTGGCAGAGGGGTAGGCATCAGGACATAAACATGCAGCCTGCACTGAACCACACTGCTTGTGTTATAAATGGTTTATTTTGTTTTATATGTACATTTATAAAATATTATATGGGGATGCAATGTAATGTCTAATACCTCTGTTCTTTGGGGATGTTTTCTTTCTATTCCCAGAATGTCCATCTCAACCTTTTCATGTTCCTTTTCTCTGTCCCTCCAGCAATGGATCCCCCAGTCACCAGCCAGAGCTAGTTGTTCAGGTAGCAGATGTAAGTACCTGTGTCCCTTCCCTTTGTGTGTCCAAAACCCACCTATGGGTCAGTCTCCTGCACCATCCCTTCCCATGTCACCAACCCCCACATCTACAGTGGGGCAAAAAAGTATTTAGTCAGCCACCAATTGTGCAAGTTCTCCCACTTAAAAAGATGAGAGGCCTGTAATTTTCATCACTGGTACACTTCAACTATCCAGAAAAATCCAGAAAAAATCACATTGTAGGATTTTTAATTAATTAATTTGCAAATTATGGTGGAAAATAAGTATTTGGTCACCTACAAACAAGCAAGACCTGTAACTTCTTCTTTAAGAGGCTCCTCAGTCCTCCACTCGTTACCTGTATTAATGGCACCTGTTTGAACTTGTTATCAGTATATCAGTCCACAACCTCAAACAGTCACACTCCAAACTCCACTATGGCCAAGACCAAAGAGCTGCCAAAGGACACCAGAAACAAAATTGTAGACCTGCACCAGGCTGGGAAGACTGAATCTGCAATAGGTAAGCAGCTTGGTTTGAAGAAATCAACTGTGGGAGCAATTATTAGGAAATGGAAGGAACATACAAGACCACTGATAATCTCCCTTGATCTGGGGCTCCACGCAAGATCTCAACCCGTGGGGTCAAAATGATCACAAGAACAGTGAGCAAAAATCCCAGAACCACACGGGGGGACCTAGTGAATGACCTGCAGAGAGCTGGGACCAAAGTAACAATGCCTACCATCAGTAACACACTACGCCGCCAGGGACTCAAATCCTGCAGTGCCAGATGTGTCCCCCTGCTTAAGCCAGTACATGTCCAGGCCCGTCTGAAGTTTGCTAGAGAGCATTTGGATGATCCAGAAGAAGATTGGGAGAATGTCATATGGTCAGATGAAACCAAAATATAACTTTTTGGTGAAAACTCAACTCGTCGTGTTTGGAGGACAAAGAATGCTGAGTTGCGTCCAAAGAACACCATACCTACTGTGAAGCATGGGGGTGGAAACATCATGCTTTGGGGCTGTTTTTCTGCAAAGGGACCAGGACGACTGATCCGTGTAAAGGAAAGAATTAATGGGGCCATGTATCGTGAGATTTTGAGTGAAAACCTCCTTCCATCAGCAAGGGCATTGAAGATGAAACGTGGCTGGGTCTTTCAGCATGACGATGATCCCAAACACACCGCCCGGGCAACAAAGGAGTGGCTTCGTAAGAAGCATTTCAAGGTCCTGGAGTGGCCTAGCCAGTCTCCAGATCTCAACCCCATAGAAAATCTTTGGAGGGAGTTGAAAGTCCGTGTTGCCCAGCAACAGCACCAAAATATCACTGCTCTAGAGGAGATCAGCATGGAGGAATGGGCCAAAATACCAGCAACAGTGTGTGAAAACCTTGTGAAGACTTACAGAAAACGTTTGACCTCTGTCATTGCCAACAAAGGGTATATAACAAAGTATTGAGAAACTTTTGTTATTGACCAAATACTTATTTTCCACCATAATTTGCAAATAAATTTATAAAAAATGTGCAATGTGATTTTCTGGATTTCTTTCCTAATTTTGTCTGTCATAGTTGAAGTGTACCTGTGATGAATATTACAGGCCTCTCATCTTTTTAAGTGGGAGAACTTGCACAATTGGTGGCTGACAATACTTTTTTGCCCCACTGTACATGTTTAAAGGCCAGCTTTTTTCACATAACTGAAGTTGGCACGTTGTGGTCATGCTTTAAGTTCACATTTTGCCTTTTGCTTTTGGCAGCAGCACTAGTGAAATACTGTAGGAAATGGTTGGTAGTGGGCTATTTAAACTGAAGTGTAAGAATAATATCTGAGGCTGAGGAGACTGGCTATGTAACTTTGCAATCAGTACGTTATTTGATTTTCAAAGCAGCACGACTTTACATCTTATTTTCACATGATAGATGTCAGTTTTTTTTTTTTTTACCCGATCTCCATTGATCACATTTGCATGTAGTCGAACATATTTACCAAAATAATGAATATGACAACTGTTTTGTACTTTGCTGAAATGGTTTTCTGTCTGGAAATGATTTGCAACAGTTGGGAAAAGCAAAGGCTATGCATTGATAAATCTCAGATTTGGTTTAGAATACCTGACTAATTTTATAAGAACCTACAGAATGAGAAATGTAACGGAATAAAATAAACGTGGATACGTCCCTTTGCTTTCAACAGTTTTATTAATTTGTGCTTATATTGAATTGTTCTTCTCTTGTGACTCCCTCTGTTTTCCCATTAATGCATACATAGAACCAAGTCAGTTATTAATATGTGGGTAGAACTTGCCCTTTTGTTTTTGGGTCCATCAAAGCAACCGTTTAACTACTGTAGTAGACTGTCCTCCATAAAGAATCTGTTGTATCACGTGCATCCCCAAGGATTTAATGTGGTTGATGGATGGAAACAGACCTTGAAATGAGCCTAGATAGCCATGTCCGTGCACCTGTCAGTTCAGTTTTATAAAGGGTGTGTACACCTTTTCTCCCTTCTTTCTCCTGCATTATTATCCAATATAGATTGAAAGCTGTCTGACTGATACAATTGTAAGTTTCCAACATTTTCTAAATGTCTGACTCTGATTTAAGATGCAGACTTCACGGTTTAGACCGACTCCAACAGAATGTGCAATATTCACTGATAATATATCTTTAAACGATTTATTGCACTTATTAACCCTATTACTTGCCGTCTGATAATGATAAGTATTTATCCAGTTGTTTTGGGTAGTTTGTAGTCATTTGTAGGCAGCAACATCTGCCTTAACTCTCCCTAAGGCCTGCTTGAATTTTTTACATGAAGAAAAAAAAGTGCAGTTTGTGTGGAACGCCTGAGTGCCAGTCTGTTTGTGCCATCATGTAACCTCCTTGTCACTCATTGTCATGCCAATCATTGGCAATAGAGTTGGCCAGAGCACAAACAGATCTGGAACCAGCCTGCTGTAATACTCCCAATACTTGTTCCAGCATTTATTACAATGCTTCTACATGATGTACGTAATAGTCATGTAACCATTGCATTTCAAACTAGTTTTGAAATAAATGCTGCGCCGAGTGTGTATATAGCAATAGGATGTAAAGTGCATTTGGAAAGTATTCAGACCCCTTCACCTTTTCCACATTTTGTTACGTTACAGCCTTGTTAAAAAAAAAGAAAAATCCCTCAACAATCTACACACTATGTGGGAACTCCTTCAAGACTGTTGGTAAAGCATTCCATGTGAAGCTGGTTGAGAGAATGCCAAGAGTGTGCAAAGCTGTCAAGGCAAAGGGTGGCTACTTTGAAGAATCTCAAATATAAAATATATTTAGATTTGTTTAACACTTTGTTTTTGGTTACTACATGATTCCATATATGTTATTTCATAGTTTTGATGTATTCACTATTCTATAACATAGAAAATAGTACAAATAAAGAAACCCTGGAATGAGGTGTGTCAAATTTTGACTGGTGGTCTATGTAAATAAGGTATTTCAGTTTTGCTTTTAAATTTGCAAATATTTCTAAAAACCAGTTTTTCGCTTTGTCATTATGGGGTATTGTGTGTGTGTGAATTTTCTTTTTAGAGTAAAGCTCTAAGGGGTCTGAATACTTTCTGAATACACTGTATTTTGACAACGTTGCTGTTTTCACTGTCAAACTATCACTTGTGTTTTACCCCCATTTTTAGACAGAAATACATGAGCAAAGTTTTTGGGGGATTAGGGAGGTTTTGAAATATGACGATCATTTTAAAATTGAGACATTCTGCTTTACAGTTGCCATCCCATCTACTTACAAGAGACGGTGAAAGCATCCATCAGGTATATATTAATTTATTTGATGGTTTCTAGTTTGAATGTCGTTTTTTGGCTTTCAAAGCAAAAGTGGATACAGGTAACAGTCAAAATGAAGGAAATGCGAACATAGTGTCTGAATAGGCTGTTAGGCCACCACAAGCCAGAACAGCTTCAATGCAGCTTGGCATAGTTTCTACAAGTGTCTGGAACTCTATTGGAGGGGAATTTCATCGTTTCGTTGATGGTGGTGGAAAACGCTGTCTCGGGCGCCGCTCCTGAATCTCTCATAAGTGTTCAATTGGGTTGAGATCTGGTGACTGAGATGCGCGCACACACACACACACACACACCCTTTAAACCCCTTATGTTCCTTTGAGACCCCTCTTTCAAAGTGAGATCTCTTCTTCTAGACATGGTAGCCAAAATAATGGACATCTGGGCATTTTTTTTATACATCACCCTAAGCATGATGGGATGTTAATTGCATAATTAACTCAGGAACCACACCTATGTAGAAGGTTCTGCTTTCAATACTTTCAATATACTTTCTATTCCTCATTTACTCATGTTTCCTGTATTTTGGCAGTTACTTGTACATTTCATGTCTTCTCTGACCAGGCTCCCAGCATAAATGTTTGCGTGTGTGTAGAACAACCAAGACCAAAACAATTAATTTATGTGTGCAGATGTGGATGACTGCTACCGTGGTCTACGGTAATTTTTGTGTGTACTGTAAACCTCTTAGAACACAATTTGAATCTCCTCTAAATTTGAAATGGGTCTGTATTCCTCCATGTAGCATGTTCTGGGATGGGTTAGCTCAGATAAACTGCTCATACCTGGCTGTATACATCTGACCTTACAGTGGAATTGATTGTTTTTAAAGGTGTACAATCCACAAGTGAATTAACATTTGGATTGCGTTTGCTCCACCTGTGTCTCTCTTTTGGAACAAACAGAACCTGTTACCCGCGGCAACACCACAGGATGCACAGCAGTGGCTCCATAGAAACCGCTTTTCACCGTTCTGTCGGCTCTTCACTAATTTCTCAGGTAAGAAGATATATATATATATATATATATATATATATATATATGTCTATAATTTATTGCAGTGAATTTATATTCTCAACATTGTCATGTTGTGGAAGTCAGTCTAAAAGTAGGCTGATTTGTTCCAGGAGCTGATCTGTTGAAGCTGACCAGGGAAGATGTCATTCAAATATGTGGGCCAGCAGATGGTATTAGGCTCTTCAACGCGTTGAAGGGACGGTTAGTCTTCTGTCTTATCACTACTTCCATATTGCAGCATTCAAATGCCTATTGAATTTTATCACCTTGTTTTTTTTAAGTGAGAAGTTTGTCAGCTTATTTCGGTGTGTGTGCAGGGTGGTACGTCCCAGGCTGACGGTGTATGTGTGCCAGGAATCCCAGCAGGCTCGGGAACAGCAGCAGAAACACGACAACGGAGACGCAGCTAGCAGTACTTTTTTCGGTATGGGTGTGTCTGTGTGTGTGTTCTACTCTGAGTATACCAAATATTAAAAACACCTTAATATTGAGTTGCACCCCCCCTTTGCCTTTAGGACAGCCTCAATTCTTCAGGGCATAGACTCTACAAGGTATCGAAAGCGTTCCACAGGGATGCTGGCCCATGTTGACTCCAATGCTTCCCACAGTTGTCAAGTTGGCTGGATGTCCTTTGGGGGGGTAGACTTTACTTGATACACACATGGGAAACTGAGTGTGAAAAACCCAGCAGTGTTGCAGTTCTTGACACAAACTGGTGTGCCTGGCACCTACCATACCCCGTTCAAAGGCACTTAAATATTTTGTCTTGCTCATTCACCCTCTGAAGGGTACACATACAACATCCATGTCTCAAGGCTTAAAAATCCTTCTTTAACCTTCATCTACACTGCTTTTTGAAGTGTACATCAATAAGGGATCATAGCTTTCTCCTGGATTCACCTGGTTAGCCTGTAATGGAAAGAGCAGGTGTTCTTAATGTTTTGTATACTCAGTGTATAAAGCATTCATAACTCATGCTTACCTACTTGCTGATGGCGGTGCAATGCATCATATGGCATAATGATAGCTCTGTTTGTTACGGCATACCACACTGTTTCATGTTTTATTAGTGGTATGTACAGGATACACATGGTATACACCGTCCAACGAAATGCTTACTTGCAGGTTCCTTCTCGACAATGCAACAACAATAAGAAATAATATAAGAATAGGAACATAAAGTAAATGGCAGTAGAATAGAATAAACATTTTAGTGTAAGTTTTAATACAGGAAGGCACTATTTATAGTCCAATATTTACACATGGATTGGGGGGCAAGGTGCTAAGACAGTGATTGATGATGTTTTCCTGTACACGTCTGTTGTCTTCTGCAGTGTACCATGCCATCTACTTGGAGGACTTGACAGCAGTTGAGCTGACAGAGAAGATCGCTCAGCTCTTCAACATCTCACCCAGACAGATCAGTCAGATCTTTAAACAGGGATCCACTGGTATACATGTCCTGGTCAGTGACGAGGTAAGGCTGTCTTTAGTCTACCTTTTGTGTTGTCCCGAAAAGGCACCCTATTCCCAAAAGGGGTGCGCTACACAATAGGGTCTGATTTTAGACGCAGCCTTCGTCTCTGGCTCAGTCTGCCTTAAGGCTGTCCTAATGTATACAACGTTATTGGCCTCTAAGACGGAATCTCTCGTTTCTCACAGATGATTCAAAACTTCCAGGATGAAGTATGTTTTGTTTTGGATACAATGAAAGGTGAGTGTCATCCAGTTGTTTTCTTTTACAACAAATATTGGAGGGTGGAGAAGTGTCTGTGGTAGTTACGCTTGTAAAATCACCCTTCATGATATAGGCGCTGTTTTTTTAAATCCTCAGCCGAGACGAACGATGGCTACCACATCATCCTGAAATGAAAACTGTCTGGGGGATTGTCTAGCCCCCGCTCTCTCCTGACACCCAACCCTGCCAGCCCCTCTACAGCCTTAGCCCCTGATGTACCTGGACCATGCTAAAGATGACCCGATCGTTTCGCTCAACGATTCTCTAGAGGCTGCTCGCTACGGGGAACATTCTGACTGAAGCACCTTGCCCATTCTCGATACCTTATTGTCTTATTTGAAAGGAGTGACACTATTTGAGCTGCCATATCGATGCAACTCTCCAGTCTCCTCCCATGCTAAAAACACTTTTTAAATGGTTGCATTTTCCTGCTTTGTTGCTCATGTGTTTGAAAAAGAGAATGGAAGACACCCTGTCACTGCTTCAGAATCAACGACTTTGCTGTCTCGTCTTTAGAATCCAGTCTTGCATGGAAAGGGATCCACAACAAGAGATGCAGAGTGCTTATGGTCTCCGGTCTCCATCTCCTCCTACTAGGCTGCTAGACATCAAGGAGTCTTTTTGTGAGCACCGTGGTCATGGTTAAGTAGCTACGACAACAAAGCTTGCACAGGATATAAAATCTTAACTAGGTTAAAGATACTAAAGGGTTCTAATATCCCATAATTTTTTTCATAAATGCGGAAGCATTCTAGACCACGGGACCAGCAATGTGAACGAAAATGACTGGAAGCAGTACAAAAAGTGTAAAAATAAAAACAATTGTAGAGAATTTATTCAGCAAGCACATAGCATAACTGTTTTTCAAAGGATCTACAGCCATTTTATTGCTTGGATTTCCTGACCGCTGGTCATGTTTTCGATGCTAATCCTGTGGAATCCAACAGCGGCGCTGGTCCCAGGAATTTGTTTATTTGGAATTATCCAGGTTAGGACAATGTAATGTCTTCAACCTAAAATCTTAACCGGAAGTGATGTCATAATGGAAAATGAAAGGGACACCTGCAGCATATATGAGATCCCCTCTGTTCTCCCAGTGAGCGCTGTGCTCCTGAAAGCCCGCATCTGTCAAGTTGTATTTGTGTCGTCCATCTGTGCAACTTTTCTAGGTCTTTAATCACTGTCAAGACCGTGTCAGTATACTGTTCTGTTCATGCCTCCCCCTTATTCATTAAACTGATTGATATCACTTTCTTTATTGACCACACAAGGTGGCAACACCAGCAACCTACTACTCGGTCTTGCCCGCTATCCCTATATACCCTTTATACCGTTATACTGTATCACTTTACAGTGTCATTAAGATGGTTTTGGACAATTTAACTTTTTTTTGTAGTAGATGGTTGTTTAAAAGTGTGAATTTTGAATCATGTTTTAATGTTTTTATAAATGTGTAAACAGACTTGTTCTACCTTTGTTTAAAGAGAAGCAGTCTACATTGTTTTGGGATATTACCACTATCAAGTATTAATATATAGTAGTGGGTTGTTTAGGGTATACCAAAGCTAGATGTTGCCCACCGTTGCCCCTCATCCAAGTCATCAGAACGATTAAACTACTTACCCATACGTTGCCTGCTTTGTATTTTTCTCTGCCTCGTTTTGGATGGGCACCATTGAGAAAATGTTTTAGCCTCCCCGCCACCGATTTGGTCATCTTGGTTAACCCAGAACTACCAGGTCGCAGTTGTAAATGACAACTTGTTCTCAACTAGCCTACCTGGTTAAATAAAGGTGAAATAAATAAGAAATCTTGCATAATTTGGTCAGATGCTCGATTTACGTAATGTTTACGACAATAAATGACGGAGTTGGTAAACAGCTGAGGGATGGGGCTGGAGAAATGTAACCGCTCTCAAGGTCATGGACTGTGCATTGCATACAGGGACTGACCATCCATGATATAATGATCTACAGTGTTTAACATTCACTTTATTTACAAATGTGTTAAACAGCTTATTTTTGGTTCTGATGGAGAAAGACAGTTGAGCATAGCTTATGAGGCATCTAGAAGTTACCAGTAGCCTATATTCTTCAATAAACAATGGTTAAATATTAAACGAAGTCTAAAAATGGATGGCAAGATTCAAAGGCAGATTCATATTGGCCAAATATATATATATATACTAAATGAGTTTGGACTCCTTGTTGGACACAATAGCTGGTTAAGGATAACCCCATGTCAGAAATACCCGTATTCATTGTATTTTCTACATTTGATAAAATAGTTTGCTATGGCAATTTTGCCTTTTTGATATGAGGGAACCGTGAGAGGAAGGTGTGAAGTATAAGGCATATATTTCAAACTATGATTTAAAAATCAAGTCATTCGTGATATTGTGTATTGCTTATTACAAAATTGGAATTCTGGAATGAATGATCGCAGAGAATGGACAAAGAGCTTATTATGACTACAGTTCCCAGCATACGTGGCGCATAGTACGTTTGTGATGTCACAATGAGTATACGGTTACACTGTAGCATTCCTTACTCTATTGTTACTTTGTAACAAACCGGGGCAGAGGCGAGGAAAAGGAGGACGTCAATCTGGCAAAAATTCCGTAACATTTTGACATTACTGTACCAAACAAGGCGAAGAACTTAACGGTCATTATACTTGAAGAAAAACTGCATCGATCCGATTGAAACCACCATTCCAAAGAAAGGATAAACGAAACAGATGTCAGCGGATTGCTCTTCCAATGCAAGCATTGAAAGGCTCAAACCAGGAAGATAAGTCATCCAGCAGTTATCTCAAATTGTAACATCTTAAACAAAACGGATAATGTCAGTAGCCTAATAAATTTCAACCAAACTGTTTGACGTCCTTCTTTCCCACCGCCTGCCCCGGCTTTAGGATTGCTACGTCAAAGTTAAATGCACTCCTGGAAGCGACCATAAAATAAATGTCCTTTATGTAGTCAGTTAGTTCGTTACACTATTTCTGCATTACTAGGCTGACTATCACATAAATAAGTATTCCTACTGAATAAAGTAACTATTCGTTTTACTGTAGAAAGCTTTAGCCTACAACTAGAGAGAAGCTAAAACTGTCTGGGGAAAAATCTAAATAGGGCGTTTCAAGATCCAAGATCAATCCTCGGTGAATAAAAGGAACGTTCAGCGTTTTGATCGGGAGAAGAGGGTCCTTTTCTGCCGAAGGTAAGGGGCACTTGGGGGTTTATTAACGTTTTACATGGCAGTTTGCCATTGCCAAGGGGTGACATGGTATGCTGGAGAGACGGGACCAGTCGAGGCTCCTGTGTCTGGCAGTTAGATTTACATTATTTCCTACTGCACCCAGTCATTCGATCGTCCTTTCACGAAATCTAGTTTGTTGTCGTTTGCGGCCGTTTGAGGCACTCGGTCGTTGAACGGTTTATTATCAGCAAATATCCTACACTGTGCGTAGTTTTAGGACTGTCGGAGCTCCTCTGATTGTCATACAGTATTGTCCTCCTTTATTGTAAATGTATACTATTGAGTCTAGCCTATGTAAAGTATTGCAATTCTAATAACGTAGTATAGGATACTGGCTTCTCTAATTTGTTTCAACTAAATTAGGTCATCGTCATGGAATGTGTTTCATTGAGTTCTTCTGATAGCCATTTGTAATGTCTAATGCTTTGCTGGAGAATATAGAAATGTAACAGATTTTGTATTCTACAAAGCCTACCAGCTCGCATAATGAGAACCAAGGCCTGATACATTATCCTTTGTATGTAATAGTCTAATCATTAACTGATTTTGGCTGTCTGGGCCTCTTGGTTGTGGACAGTATCACATGATGAACCTGCATACTTGTAATCATATCAGTCGACATTGTGACATTTAGGGACTTTCTGCGATAACTCCACTATGTTTTGTGTAGGGGATTGTTGCTGCCCCCTGAAAGGTCATTCTGTAATAAGGATCATACATAACGTGCATTATACTTTTCCTCTGTAAAAGAAAACAATGGAGACACATTTACTTGCAATGCAATCTCTAAAGTAATAATCAATAGGCTATATTCTAGTGAAACTTCAACAGAGAAGCAATAAGTTGCAGTCCCTCATTTTCCATAGGGCTATACGATCACATTTGAATTCTGAGGGTTGGTTTCACTTCATGGGATGGAAAGGGAGATACCTAGTCAATTGTACAACTGAGTGCTTTTAACTGAAATGTGTCTTCTGCATTTAACCCAACCCCTCTGAATCAGAGAGGTGCAGAGGGCTGGGGAGGCTATTTATGTGGATGTGAAGATCATTGAAACCATGAAGGGGCACACATATGGCTTACAGTAGGCCTACACGGGGGTATAGAGAGGGAGTCTATTCAAAAGTCTCAGCATGGCCCTTATTTGACCCTCTGGTGTTGCCGGAGTGACCTGTCTCTGGCATCCAAATTCCGTGCTATTGAAGGGTCCTGTGCTTTGTTTTTAAAGGAAAAGCTAAAGGGACATAAGGCTATCTATCTACAGAACAGTTTTTTTTTCTAAGCCATTCATATAAACCCCTGGCTGCTTTCCTAGTTGCCATGGTGACGTTTCCCAGACTCGATGATTTTGGAGCAGGATTTTCATGCGAGACAGAAAGAGAGGGAGTGATGGGTTAGGAATACAGATGAAAGGAGAGTGAGGCTATAGCAAAAAGCTGATGTCACCTCGGTGTGGTATCGGGAATTGATCCAGATTGGATTTAATTCATAGATGTTTATAAACAGTTACAGTTGAATAATATACTATTTTGTTATTCAGATGGGCCCATAGGATAAATGTGTCATTACTACGTCTGCTGTGTCTTATTCTCATGCCTTGGCCTGATGAAAGTTCATTTTGGTGTAAAATGTCTAGATATGCCTCCATGGCCTTCAATATTGTATTCATTCATTCATTCCAATTGTGTACCTACGCATATGTGCAAGGCTGATACTCTATCTCTGTCTGTGAGGGCCGCCTACCATCTATCTGTCTGTCTCTGAACATCATTTGTCTGTTTCTCCACCTTCAGACATCAAGTTTCCATGGAGGCAGTTTCGTCTCTCAGCCTCAAGCGAAGATTTGAGGAGGTGGACAGTGGCTCTCCCTACTCTACACCAAAGGACTCTGACGATGAAATATCCAGCAGTGACAGTGCTGACAGCTGTGATAGCCTCAACCCCCCCTCCAGCACTGCACTCACACGTAAGGGCTATGCTACACTGAAAAATGGTTCTCAAATAGTTCTTCCTCAGCTCTTCAGGTTCCTTGGAGAACTCTTGCCCGATAAAGAACCTTTGAGTTATTCAAGAACCTTCAGAATTCTAAATGGTTCTTGAAGTATTTGGAAGCCTGCAGATGTGTCCCTTTCCATAGCACACAGCAACTTGTCCATTGTTAACTAGTGTTGATATTTAATTGCAACATTTCTAGTGTTGAGTCAAGAGTTAAATTAACACTTGGTGGTGTAAAATAACTCCAGTGTTGGTGTTAATAACCAGAGTTGAACCAAAACCACACACTTCAGTATCATATTTCTCAGCATGCTCTAATGCAAGTTTTTTTTTTTTGAATTGTTTATGGTTAATTGATTAATTAAGCTTATGCTACTCAAATATAAATAACATACATTTTCTAAACTATTCCAATCTGTTACTTGGACTTATTGCTACCGTTATTGAAATGGTTGTTCCAGTTTAGATGTTGAAGGTAGTCTCATATTGTATCTTATGCTGTGTTTAGATGGTACGAGGTAGACGCTAGACGGCAAGCCGGATGTCATTGTTTTCAATGAGATCACAACGGTAAAATGCTGTTGAGGCTGGCGGTGAATGACATCAGCGGCCAAGGTAGACGGGACTTTCCGCCAGAGTTAAACTATTTCACCTTTGCCGTCTACGGAATGTTGATTTGCACTGTTTGTTTACTGAAATCACCATAGCAACACATGCAGTCGTGCTGGCTTGCTTTTGCCGTACAGTATTGCTTGTCCTGATATGCTGACTTGTTTGACAGTTTTTGCCTCCCTCGTCTAAATGCAGCATTAGTCTTCCCAACCATGGCAGTGGTTCTGAATGCAGGTTGCGTATGAATTAAAATTCCAAATGTTGGATATCCCCACTCTGGCTGGATTCCAATAGGAATTACACATCACTTTGAAAGCCAGCATAATGTGACGTGCAGGCCTGATGTGGCCTGTAAACTACAAGTTTCAGGTCACTATATTAGCTTATAACTAGGCCCTCAAAAGAAAACCTTCTGAAATATGTATTGTATTGTCGTAAAAAAATTATGCCAACACACTTAGATCCCATTTGATCTCAATTGGTGAAGGCCTCAGGACTGAAAATGAATGAATGCAATAACCATGTCTCTGTCACTAGCAAGCATGGTCATGGGTGGTACTGGTAACTCTAAAATTATCTCGACAGGAACCCTGGGAAATATGCAAATAAGGCTTAAAACCTCACGGCAGGGCTTTTCAATTCTTGTGCTGGAGGGCCAAAACATTTCTGGTTTGGGATTTTTGTATGGTTCTTCAAAGAACCGTACCATTTTGGTTCTTCAGATCACTCTCAAGAACCTTATTTGGTTCCAACTTGCACCCTTAAACTTGCACCCTTATTTTTAAGTGTGTACGGTACAACCAGCATTACTTGTCGGCTAAGTTTCTTACCAATTAGACTGATGCATGACTACTCTAGGCAGATCGTTCGTGAAGTAAAAGGATCATTTCAAGTCTGTCTAAAAATAGGCTTGGCATTAAAGTGTATGATGGATTGTTACTCTGTAATAACCCTTATACTATCTGTGGTAATAACCAGTCTATGGAAACTGTTCACCCATTCTTACCCCTCTTTTCTCCACCTCCCTCCGCCCTCTCCAGCAACCTCCATCCTAAGACGGCACAAGCCCTCTCCAGGCCGGAAGCGGGTGCGGTTCGATGTGGTGACGGTGTACTACTTCCCCAGGCGGCAGGGCTTTACCAGCGTGCCCAGCCAGGGAGGCAGCTCCCTAGGCATGGCACGCCACCACTGCTCCATCCGCCGATACACACTGGGAGAGTTCGTCCGCGAGCAGGAGACCAGTCACCGCCACGCCCTGCGCCAACACCTCCGCCAGGAGAAGCTCAACGCTCGCAAGATAAAGGTGAGGTCAAGCATTGGTCGTTCTGAGAGACCTGAAAGTGTATGGTTTTAATTTCAGGACCTCCCGAGGTTTAAATACATATATGCATAACTTCCACCCCCTCTCTAGCTGACGCGTAACGGTACGGTGCAGTGTGCCCAGGCTGACCTGCTGACCCTGGAGGACGTGTCAGACGACGACTTGGATGTAGAGGGTGTGGAGGTGGACGACTGCTTCTTCCTGCAGCCGCTTCCCACAAAGCGGCGTCGGGCAATGCTCAGGGCCTCCGGTATCGCCCGTATAGATGCCCGGGAGAAGGCTGAGCTACGGACCATCAGGCTGTCCAGGGAGGAGTGTGGCTGTGACTGCCGTTTCTACTGTGACCCCCGTCACTGTGGCTGCAGCCAGGCTGGCATCAAGTGCCAGGTGTGTTAAGTCAAATGAAATACTTGCTTACAAGTCCTTCCCAACGATGCAGAGTTTAATAAATAAAACAGTAACACATGAGGAATACAAATAAAATATGGAACTATATACATATGGAACTATATACAAATGAAGTCGGAAGTTTACATACACCTTAGCCAAATACAATTTAACTCAGTTTTTCACAATTCCTGACATTTAATCATAGGAAAACTTCCCTGTCTTAGGTCAGTTAAGATCACCACTTTATTTTAAGAATGTGAAATGTCAGAATAGTAGTAGAGAGAATGATTTTTTTCAGCTTTTATTTCTGTCATCACATCACACGTTTACACTTCACCTTTATTAGTATTCGGTAGCACTGCCTTTCAATTGTTTAACTTGGGTCAAACGTTTCGGGTAGCGTTCCACAAGCTTCCCACAATAAGTTGGGTGATTTTTGGCCCATTCCTCCTGACAGAGCTGGTGTAACTGAGTCAGGTTTGTAGGCCTCTTTGCTCTCACACGCTTTTTCGGTTCTGCCCACAAATTCTCTATGGGATTGAGGTCAGGGCTTTGTGATGGCCACTCCAATACCTTAACTTTGTTGTCCTTAAGCCATTTTGCCACAACTTTGGAAGTATGCTTGTGGTCATTGTCCATTTGGAAGATCCATTTGCGACCGAGCTTTAACTTCCTGACTGATGTCTTGAGATGTTGCTTCAATATATCCACATAATTTTCCCTCCTCGTGATGCCATCTATTTTGTGAAGTGCACCAGTCCCTCCTGCAGCAAAGCACCCCCACAAAATGATGCTGCCACCCCCGTGCTTCACGGTTGGGATGGTGTTCTTCGGCTTGCAAGCCTCCCCCTTTTTCCTCCTAACATAACAATGGTAATTATGGCCAAACAGTTCTATTTTTGTTTCATCAGACCAGAGAACATTTGTCCAAAAAGTAAGATCTTTGTCCCCAGGTGCAGTTGCAAACCGTAGTCTGTCTTTTTTTATTGCGGTTTTGGAGCAGTGGCTTTTTTCCTTAACCTTTCAGGTTATGTCGATATAGGACTCGTTTTACTGTGGATATAGATACTTTTGTACCTGTTTCCTCCAGCATCTTCACAGGGTCCTTTGTTGTTGTTCTGGGATTGATTTGCACTTTTCGCACCAAAGTACGTTCATCTCTAGGAGACAGAACGTGTCCACTTCCTGAGCGGGATGATGGCTGCGTGATCCCGTGGTGTTTATACTTGCATACTATTGTTTGTACAGATGAATGTGGTACCTTCGGGCATTTGGAAATTGCTCCCAAGGATGAACCAGACTTGTGGAGGTCTACAATTTTATTCATGAGGTCTCGGCTGATTTATTTTGATTTTGCCATGATGTCAAGCAAAGAGGCACTGAGTTTGAAGGTAGACCTTGACATACATCCACAGGTACACCTCCAATTGACTCAAATTATGTCAATTAGCCTATCAGAAGCTTCTAAAGCCATGACATAATTTTCTTGAATTTTCCAAGTTGTTTAAAGGCACAGTCAACTTAGTGTTTGTAAACTTCTGACCAACTGGAATTGTGATGCAGTGAATTATAAGTTAAATAATTTGTCTGGAAACAATTGTTGGAGAAAAAAAAGTATATGTCCTAACCGACTTGCCAAAACTCTAGTTTGTTAACAGGAAATGTGTGGAGTGGTTGAAAAACGAGTTTTGATGACTTCTACATGAGTCTATGTAAACTTCCGACTTCAACTGTACATGAAGTGACTAGTCATCAGGATAGATAATAATAAGGTATTTGAGGTAGATATGTACATGAAGGCAGGGTAAAGTGACTAGGCATCAGGATAGATAATAACAAGAGTAAAATAAAGAACAGAGTAGCAGCAGCAAATGATGAGTATAAAAGTGTGTGTGTGTGTGTGTGTGTGTGTGTGTGTGTGTGTGTAATATGTATGTGTGTGTGTTTGTGTTGTGTCAGTATGCGTGTGTGTGTGCATGAGAATGTGTGTGGGTTTTATGTGGGAGTCTGCCCCAGCAGGGTCATTGTCCATTTGTGTGTGTTTGTGTGTTTGTGTTTGTGCGTGATAAGGAGTTTATAACAGAAGGCTATGGAGTTGAGAGGTACTGTATCTGTTCAGCACTCAGTACATATTAGGGCTGTGATGATACCAGTATCACAATATTTTTACCAATGCAAAAATGAAAACACGAAGAAGACCAAAATCTTTGGCCCTTTAAAAATCTGCTGTATGTAAAATATTGTGTGCTATAGCTTGGAAACCACTTTGGATATTTCCAACATTAGGGCTGTTTTCCTAAAGAGGTTACATCCGCTTCATGTTTCCTTGCCCCAATACTAATGAGTATTGCGATACTGGTATCGTCCCGGCCCTAGTACATTTGGCAGAATTAGTATAAAGATGAACAGCAAATCAATGTCCTACAGACAAACTGTCTTTGCCTGATATTTTATGACTGTATATATTCTCTCAAATGTTGTTCTCTTTCCAGGTGGACAGGATGTCTTTTCCCTGTGGCTGCTCTCGTGAAGGCTGTGGGAACTCAGCAGGCCGCATCGAGTTCAACCCTCTCCGCGTGCGAACACACTACATGCACACCATCATGAAGCTGGACCTGGAGAAGAGGAGGCTGCTGGGGCAGAAGGCAGGGGTCGGGGGGGAACAGTATGCAGAGTCTGACCTGCTCGCCTCCCCTTCCTCCACCAGGCCTCCCTCCCCAGACCCTGACCTGTCCACAGGGGCCAATGGCCTGGACTCTGAGTTAGAGACAGAGGAGAGAGAGGTCCAGATGGTCCTAGAGGCTCAGGACCTCCTGACTGACCAGGCCTGCCTCGAGCGTGAGAACGAGACCGCTGTGCTCCACCTGCAAAGTGCAGAGGAGCAGGAGAGGATGAGGGAGGAAGAGGAGGAGGAGGAGGCACAGCGGGGCAGGGGGGGAGCAGGGGGCCTGGGGGAGCAGGCTTTGTGCCTTCTGCCTGGGTCCCTGCAGGGGGAGATGCCTGGGGACACAGGGGTTGGGGTGGAGGGGGTCCCTATCTCCCTCCTCCAGGGCCCGTTCCCCACTGGGGCTACCCTGCTCTGCATCACAGAGAACCAGGAGGGAGATGGGGAGGGGGACAACCCCTGTGGTGGCCTGAAAGACCCGGCCTCCTCCCTGCTCTACTACCAGATAGGTCCCATGGAGAACGAGACGTTTCACAAGTCTCTGCCTGGGCAGGAGGAGGCGTGTGTAGAGCGAGAACCAGGGGGAGGAGAGCAGCAAGGGAGGGATGAGCATGGAGGTAATACCTGCGGGCAGGGTGAGGGCGAGTTTTCGCCCCCGGTGGCTCTGTGCTCAGAGAATGGCGTGGGTGCTAAGGAGTTACCATTCAGCCCCCAGCAAAGCTCCTTAGAAGGGCAGTGTCAGGAGGAGGCTTGCCTGGCCACAGAAGGAGAGTTGTACCCACCACTGCCCCCTGAGGTTTAGTACTAGCACCTCTGTCAATGTTTTGCACAATAGCTTCATTTTGAGCTGAATAAAGCCTACACTACATGGATAGACAATGACTATGATGTTACAGGTTAGAATTCATATTAGTAACCGTCATTACTAGAAAAATCTATTTGGAAGAAATGAGCTTGACCATTAAAATAAAGTGAAGGAGGGAAAATCATCCTGAAAGCACACCCAGATCTTTCCCCTGCAGTAGTACTGTCAGTTCAGTTGTAAGTCAATGAAATGCTCTCGTTCTAACGGGGCTGGAGATCATGGGACCTGTCCCAAATGGCACGCTAATCCCTATATAGTGCACTACTTTTGTCCAGGGCCCATAGGACTCTGGTCAAAAGTAGTGCACTATGTAGGGAATACGGTGCCATTTGGGACGCTACCTGGTTGGCATTAACGAAAGAAAGGACTGTAACTCAGTAACTGAGAACTAAGTAGTGTTGTTTTTAGTTCACGGCACCACTAAGAGACGGTGTGGTGGTGTGAGTGTTAACATTTGCTCTTGGAGACGTTGGTCAAGGGAGCATTTCAGAATAATTCATAGGATTCCAGTGGCTTGATTAAAACAAGAAGGTGGGGTCAGGAAGAACATGTGCTCTGTTGTATACTGAGTGATACAATAAACACCAGTTGTGTTGAAAAAGTTTGACTAATTGGCTAGCATTGTAAATGTCACACTGGTCTGGTACACTTTTTCCAGCTGTTTAGTTGTAAGCTTGGAAGCCAAATTAGGGCCACTGGCAGTATCTACCCCCCCCCCCCCTTCCCGACTGAGAATAGACCTAACAAACAATCCTGGAAATACTTGTTTTTGGTGTACTGTATAAGTGTTTGAAATGGGAAAGGCAGAGCTGAAAGAGCTGCTTGTTTGATCTTCATGTTGTGGTCTGTCTAGGAACTGGGTGGTATGTGCCCCTCGCTGCATTGAGGCAAAATGGTGAAACATTTGTAAAGATCAGAAGGTTTGCACCAGTTCCTCTTTCTAAATAGCGTCTCTCCGGGTCTACCTACCTTAGACCTCTCATGCAAACACAGTTTATTTATTAAAAGGCAAGTTTACCCTATAATAGTGACCATTACACTCTTCTGATGTTATGACACTTATTTTTAACAACGTGTCTTTGTGAAAATTGGGATGCTGTGGATATTGAGCAACAACGGAGGTCTCTGTGGTCTCTGTTTAATCAATGAATGAAAGGAAGCGGTCTTTGTTTTTTACTTAGCACGTCAGATGATCGTACAGGTGGTCAGAGTCCATGGGAAGTGGACCATGTAATGCTGACGGGACAAAATAGACCTGCTTTGTCCGTCAAGTCTTCACGTCACGAGTCTACAGGGGGATGCTCTGTGAAACACAGCTATTTTAAGTCATTACGGCATCATTTAAGAAATATATATATAATTTGAGGACTTAAAAGAAACGGAAAGCCTAAAGCTGTTTGAAGTAGCAATACAGAACTACAGAATAATGATGTGATGTTGCTAAATTATGTAAAGAGGATATGACAAAACTTTAATTGCATTAGTTTTTGTTGAGTGTGTATGGATGTGTGTGCACGTTGTTTGATTGTCTTTGTGTGTGTTTGAGATTGTTGGGGGGGGGGGGGGGGGGGCGTGCATACAATTAGTCATATTTCCTAAAAGGTGCTGTGATAGGTTAAAACATGTGTAACTTTTTCTGAGGTTACGAGAAATGTATCATTTCAAGGACTACATGTATCTTGACGGACTTTGAATCACGGACATTTCTGATCGAAAGTTTGATCAGAAATCCACAGAAATGGCATTGAAACCAACCATTTCTGTGGCGAAGGGAAGCGTTACATTAAGCCCTCTGGACACAGGGATGCAATGGCTGTAGCACACTGTCTGCAAATTATGATACTTGCTTTGAATGACATATTGTATAGGTTGTCAGTATATGTAAATGCAATCCTATAACATATTTTGGTCTTTTAAATGTATTTTTTGTGCTGTGTCTGTTCTTACTGGCCTATGTATGTGAGTGTGCCGACCCATCATGCACCACAGTCTTCATCCTCGCTTGACTGATCTATTTTAAAGCTTGCTGCCATCTTGCCCAGTGTATCATGTACTGTATTATGGGCCTAACTAACACAGGATGAGATGCTGTGCATGAGGTTTCTGATATGTCTTTTTGCCTTCATTTGTTGTGTTAGCAATATGATAATGCTTAAGAGTTGCACCAAAGCAGTGGTTTCGAACCTGACTCATTGCTGTCATCATGCACCCGTTTCTAGAAGATTCAATAGGAGTCTCCAGCTCTAATTCATTCTGAAGACTTGTGGTGATCTTCTCAATCAAATAGATGTATTTGACACCATTGCTTACCTTGACACAGTTCCAGCTTCTAAGTAATTGGTGAGTGAAACTAAAAAGCTGCCTATTGTTGAGTCCTCGTCTTTGGCTTCCCTATGAGTAGATTTAGGTTTGGGACCACTGCACTAAATGAGCTCCAACCCACTATGTGATTATTATGTTTGTATGTGTCTGTGTGTAAGCGCAGAGGTGTGTGTGTGTGTGTGTATGACTGAAAAGATGGACTGAGGTTTTGGTTGGACTTCATCTCAAAGCTGTGATAATTACTCTTATGCTAACTGTTGCCTAAAGTGGACAAAAATGTTTTATACAACAAAAAAATATGTAAATGAAAAGATACATTAAAATAAATAAAACACAAACTCTGGTTTTGATTCTATGATGTCCTACTTTTTTCCCCTTGACTATTTGTTGTGTGTTATATTGCTGACTCCTTGTCTCTCCCAGGTGGCATACATGAGCTGTAACAAGGACAGAATGTCGTCAACAGCTTCAGAAGCCATTCGAACGGAACGGTCACTAGAGACTTCAATCTGTAACCTGGACAAGTTCCAGGGTGAAGACTTTCTGCAGGGGCTGGCCAGCACCAGATTGGCGAGTTAAGAGTCACTGCCGCATATAAACTGAAATGTAGATGATACTTTTGGAAAAAGTGAGTTTCATCTCTTGATGATCTCCCCAGTGCCAAAGGGACACAGCTGAATTTGGATAAAGTTAAGTACAATCAATTCTTTCAAAAAAGGAGTAGGTCTACTCTATGCCATTTCAGCACTAAACTGACCCCTATGTGAGAAGAGAGTTCTACCACTTGTAAAACTCTAATCATGGGTTACCGTGTTAAATTATATGACCACTAGAGTGCAGCATTGATTCAGTTTTAAAGTGTTGCTCTGCAGTGTGGACTACCCCTTATTGCCCATGTCAAAAGGCTGTCTATATTTTGGGTTGAACACAACCTTTTGTTTTGACTAAGTCTCTCCTCTTACCCTTATCTTCCTTTGGACCCAGAGATAAATCTGCACTGGCAGCAGATTTTCGAAATCCCGACATTTCTCTGTTTATCAGAAGAATGTGCTGTGAAGCCATGTCTCTTCCGAAGGTCTCCAGCGCAATTTGATGGAGTACCAAAAAGACAAGGCATATTGACAGTCTACTGCAGCTGGGCCTCAGAGTGATCCCTATAGTTTACTTACACATTAGACACACACTGGGAGAAGAACACTCAGCTACCATCAGACCAAAGCCCTGGCTGATAACACACCCACTCTGTGTCGTGTTCTCCTGCTGCTAGCCATTCATTAATAAACTCAAAAGGCAATTAACTATGTCAACTTCAACTCTTCTTATTTCTATCCCTGGACAAGAAATACACATTTCTAAGAACAATGCAACAGAAGTTCTACCCGTCAGTAATGCTAAATGCTTAGGCTAAATGCTTTAGCTTGGGAAACTCATATTTTCCCCTTTCGCTTCAATGGCAGGAAGCTGCTTGCTGGGAAAAGTCACACAATGTCTCTCTTCTATTTCCCATGAGTGCCGCTGGGTAGAAGTGACTTCCTGTCAGTTGACGCTTGCTGCCAATGCAGGCAAATAACAGACATTGGCGTTCTCAGCTTGCTTTGAGGTCCAGGATCAGGATGCACACAGCCTTGTTTACACTATCCGCTAACATGTGAGTTTTGTGATCCAATCACTCTCTGATCAAGGGTTGTTGCGTCTACACATTCTATTAAAATGTGTCTTATCCATCCACTGTGTACACACTGTGACCAGATTAGCTGGCGCCTCTCTGTATGCAAATTAAAATAATATTTATTTATTTTAAAGACAATTACTGATGCCATAAATCAATGGTGCAACTTGTCAATGATTTTAGAGGCTGGTATATTGATTTAAATGGTTTGACCATCCAGATCTGTTTACAATTGATTGATATCCAGACACAATGAGTGCCTGACTACCTTCAAAGGTGGTCAGGAAGGTTTGATCACAGTCAGTAATGTACTGTTAAACCAAAGTTTTTCTGGAATTTACAGTAACGTACTGTACTTTTTTTTTTACAGTAACTTACTGGCAGCCTTTTACATTTTTTTTTTTACAGTGCCTTCAGAAAGTATTCATACCCCTTGACTTAATTCCACATTTAGTTACAGCCTGAATTCAAAATCTCACCCATCTATACACAATACCCCATAATAACAAAGTGAAAACATTCTTGAAAATTAAATACAGAAATATCTCATTTACATAAGTACAGTATTCACATCCCTGATTCAATACTTGTTAGAATCACCTTCGGCAGCGATTACAACAGAGAGTCTTTCTAGGTACGTTTCTAATAACTTTGCACACCTGGATTGTACAATATTTGCACATGCCACATTTTTTGCAATTGTACAGTAGTGCTTTATTGCAAACAGGAAGCATGTTTTGTAATATTTTTATTATTATTATTAAAACAAGTTATTTATAACTTATTTTGTACATAACGTTTCTGCCACAATCTCTGACCAAAAAGAGATTCTGGATATCAGGACAGCGATTACTCACCTCGTACTGGACAAAGATTTTTTCTTTAAAGAGTCAGATGAGAAGGATTTACTTCAGGCACCCGACAAGGCCAACATCATCGTCATTCACAGGAGAAGGAGACGGAGGTATCGGAGACGTAGGTCGGGGTGCATTGTAAGGATCCGACGGTGAGTGGGTAATCTGACTCTACCATCAGTCCTATTAGCCAACGTACAATCATTGGATAACAAAGTAGACGAGCTATGATTATGAATATCCTACCGACAGGACATTAAAAACTGCAATATCCTATGTTTCAGAGTCGTGGCTGAAGGGCTACATGGATAAAATACAGCTGGCGGGTTTTACACTGCATCGGCAAGATAGAACAGCTGCCTCCGGTAAGACAAGGGGTAGCAGTCTGTGTATGTTTGTTAACAGCAGCTGGCACACAAAATGTTATATTAAGGAAGTCTCAAGGTTTTGCTATCCTGAGGTAGAGTATCTCATAATAAGCTGTAGACCACACTATTTACCAAGAGAGCTTTCATATATATTTTTCGTGGCTGTCTATTTACCACCAAAAACCGATGCTGGCACTAAGTCCGCACTCAATGAGCTGTATAAGTACATACGCAAACAGGAAAACGCACATCCAGAGGTGGTGCTCCTAGTGGCCGGGGACTTTAATGCAGGGAAATTTAAATCATTTTTTCCTAATTTCTACCAGCATGTTAAATGTGCAACCAGAGGGGAAAAAAACTCTAGACCATCTTTACTCCACACACAGAGACACATACAAAACTCTCCCTTGCCCTCCATTTGGCAAATCTGACCATAGTTGTATCCTCCTGATTCCTGCTTACAAGAAAAACTAAAGCAGGAAGTACCAGTGACTTGGTCAATAAAGAAGTTGTCAGATGACACAGATGATAAGCTACAGGACTGTTTTGCTAGCAAGACTGAAATATGTTCTGGGATTCTTCCAACGGCATTGAGGATTTCACCACATCAGTCACTGGCTTCATCAATAAGTGCATCAATGACGTAGTCTCCACAGTGACCGTACGTACATACCCCAACCAGAAGCCATAGATTACAGGCAACATCCACACTGAGCTAAAGGGTAGAGCTGTCACTTTCAAGGAGTGGGACTCGTACTACACCGGCTCCAATGCTTGTTGGATGTGGCACGGCGTGCAAGCTATTACAGACTACAAAGGGAAGCACAGCTGCGAGCTGCCCAGTGACACGAGCCTACCAGACGAGCTAAATTACTTCTATGCTCGCTTCGAGGTAAGCAACACTGAAGCATGCATGAGATCTGTTCCGGACGACTGTGTGATCACGCTCTCCGTAGCCGATATGTGTAAGACCTATAAACAAGTCAACATTCACCAGGCCTCGGTGCCAGATGGATTACCAGGACGTGTCAGCATGCGTTGACCAACTGGCAAGTGTCTTCACTGACATTTTCAACCTCTCCCTGTCCGGGTCTGTAATACCAACATGTCTCAAGCAGACCACCATAGTCCCTGTGCCCAAGAATTCAAAGGTGACCTGCCTAGATGACTACCGACCCGTAGCACTCATGTCTGTAGCCATGAAGTGCTTTGAAAGGCTGGTCATGGTTCACATCAACACCATTATCCCAGAAACCCTAGTCCCACTCCAATTTGCATACCACCCCAACAGATCCACAGATGATGCAATCTCTATTGCACTTCACACCGCACTCCCACCTGGACAAAAGGAACACCTACATGTGAATGCTATTCATTGACTACAGCTCAGCGTTCAACACCATAGTGCCATCAAAGCTCATCACTAAGCTGAGGACCCAAGGACAAACACCTCCCTCTGCAACTGGATCCTGGACTTCCTGATGGCCGCCCCCAGGTGGTAAGGGTAGGTAACAACACATCTGCCACACTGATCCTCAACACTGGGGCCCCTCAGGTGTGTGTGCTCAATCCCCTCCTGTACTCCCTGTTCACCCATGAAAGCATGGCCAGGTACGAGTCCAACACCATCATTAAGTTTGCCGACGACACAACAGTGGTAGGCCTGATCACTGACAACGATGAGACAGCCTATAGGGAGGAGGTCGGAGACTTGGTCCTGTGGTGCCAGGACAACAACCTCTCCCTCAACGTGATCAAGACAAAATAGATTATTGTGGACTACAGGGAAAGGAGGACCAAGCACGCCCCCATTCTCATCAACGGGGCTGTAGTGGAGCAGGTTCAGAGCTTCAAGTTCCTTGGTGTCCACATCACCAACAAACTATCATGGTCCAAACACACCAAGACAGTCGTGAAGAGAGCACGACCAAGCCTATTCCCCTTCAGGAGACTGAAAAGATTTGGCATGGATCCTGTTGGGTGGTCCTTTGCATGGGGTGATGTACGTTTCCTTCAACAATTAGTCTTCCAGATAGATGACACATACACAGGAACCTTGGTATAAAACTCTTTAGTAATAACATGAAATTGCAGACAGAGATTCACATACAGAGTACCTCAGTAGTCTATAGAAAATATATGTGTGGCGAAACAGGAGACAACACTCTTTATACAGTACTTAGTTGGTGTGGACAACCTACTGTCAATCATTCCTTGACATTGTTGCATTGGATTAGATACAAAGTATCTAAGATGAGAAAAACGTGTCTAGACTGTGGTTTCTCACTCTACTATCTCGGCCTTGAGGCTGCGTGACTATCAGCAGGTGCTTTAGTTCTCAGCCTGAGAACTAAAGCATTACATCCCCATTACCCAGTATTTTTCCATCATTGCACATTGCAAGCATACAAAGGTTATCACATATATACAGTAATCATGGCATTAGTGTATGATAATAAAATAAATAAAATAATAATAAAATAATATGTAATCCATTTTAGTATAAGGCTGTAACGTAACAAAATGTGGAAAAAGTCAAGGGATCTGAATGCTTTCCAAATGCACTGTATAATTGTATGTGTGGGGTACAGGTATGAGGTAGTCATTCCAAAATATTTTTAAACCCCGAATGAGTCCATGCATCTTATTATGTGACTTGTTAAACACATTTTTATTCCTGAAATTATTTAGGCTTCCCATAACAAAGTGGTTGAATACTTATTGACTCAGGATATTTTAGCTTACATTTTTTAATGAATTTGTAAAAATGTCTAAAAACATAATTCCACTTTGACATTATGGGTTATTGTGTGTAGCCCAGTGACACAAAATCTCAATTTAATCCATTCTAAATTCAGACTGTAACACAACAAAATGTGGAAAAAGTCAAGGGGTGTGAATACTTTTTGAAGGCACTGTAATGGTCAGAGAACTGGAGAGAACTGAGTGGAGGGGTGCCACACCACACAGCTCCAGTCCACAAATCTGCAAACTGGGCTTCAGGGCCTGGAAAGAATGTGCTCCCTCTGTGAGTGACGTCAGTGCTATACCATCATTAGGGTTTCATTGAGCTCAATCTCTCTTAAATGGTACTATTTATAAATAGTTGCCCATGGCTATTTCCCTCCTCACTCACATGCTAGTGGAACTGAGAGTTATAGAAGAATATCCAGACCCTCCGCCATTGACTTAAGACTCTGGTAGTTCAGTTGACAGCAGCAGACTCCGATGCCTCCCAAAAGGCCTCGAAGAAAGAAAGACAATGAGGCAATGTGGTGCTGAAAATGTGGTGACGATATCTGACGTGGAGAATCTGATTAGTGTGTAAACCACTACCTAGGGAATAAAGAGTCTTTAGTCACTTTAAAAGGTTAAAAGTAATTGGTTTTCATATCACACTCACTCATCTGCCAGTCATACCCAGAACCATTGAGGAAGGCGGGGGCTCACGAGTTTCGGGTCCCCCAGGAGGTCGGTCCCTCCAGATAGCGTATGAAGAGGTCATAAACCATGAAAGAAATGTTTAGAATTGCAGGAAATTTGCTTTAAAACGGCACCATTTTCTCTCAGCCTCATGGCAAAATGTGTTGAATAGCAGGAAATTAGTTCAGAGATTCTTGAAAGTCGGGACAACCCTTGTCCAGCAGGAAATCGTTATTTTTGTAGTAAAAAAATATATACGATTTTGTTCCATTATTTGAGCTTAAAATGTACATTAAGGGAATTTCATATGTGAAAATATTTGTTTTTGGAATTTTCAAAATGCTTTTGCTTGGAAAGTGAAACTGCAGTACGCCACTGCCTTCTACAGCAACCGAAAAAAACAAATCACTTCAGAGAAAACATGCTGTATGTTTCTCTGTGTGTGTGTTAATATTGGACATCATTCTATTCGTATGACAGCTGCTATGCCAAAAGTGAGTGAGCCAAAAGCCATAGACGTACCATTCAAGTACCTCAACCATACTCAAAAAGTCCATTAGCTTTTTTTTCTGACTGGGCCCTTTCACAATACAGTCCCCTTTCAGTGATACACAGAGTCAGACTGCCATAAGCGCAGTATCTTGGGGACCAGTTTAATAGCACACACTTAACTTCAACCGAGGATAACTAATTTTCCATTGCTCACAAGCTCTGTTGAGCAATAGCATTAAACTATATTGCCCTACAAAGGCAAAACGCTGTAACTACGCCAACAGTGAAACTGAGAAAAATGGCTTTGAAGTATTATTTGCTATCCAGCCAAATATGTTGTAGGTAGATACAAGTAAGTGATAACCTACTGATGTATCATCTAATTATGAAGTAATGTTTTATGCATATCAACCATGACCACTGATTTGACCTATGATCCCTAAAATGCAGATACTGCTGCCTGCCTCAACAGCTATATGGGTAATGCAAAGGCAAAGTGCAGTATCTCCAATCTTAATGTGTTGATACAAATGTCTTGTTGTTTTCCTGTTTAACATTGTATGGTCGTTTATTAGACTTTTAAGGATCATAGGTCAAATCAGTGGTCATGGTTGATATGCATAAAACATTACTTCATAATAAGATGATACATCAGTACATTATAATTTAACTATCCTACAACATATTTGGCTGGACAGCAAATAAACTTTAAAGCCATTTTTCTCAGTTTCACTGCTGGCGTAGTCACTTCTCTTTGCCTATGTATGGCAGAGCGGGTACCTGCAGTCATTCACACGGTGGAACAAAGCCAAAGTGCAGTGGCTTCAGTTACATTTTGACCAAAAGTGTAGTTAGTGTGTTTTGCCTTTTTAGGCCAGTATAATGACCTTGGGATCCCGCCCTACCCCTCTCAACCCACCCACACCCACAATCACCCGCCCACCCTTCCACCCTCCCACTGTTACATGATTCGATCTATAACCCTTCTGAGAGTTATGGACTGCTATTTGGGCACGGCTGGGCCGAAACCAGATGATTTTGACAATGTCATTGACTCAAGGGGTAAGGGACGAAGATGCCAAAACTAGTGAAAAGAAGGGAAATAAACAAAGGCAAAAACATGACGGCATTGTCGAGCTGTGCCCTGGGGAGCAGGAAAAACAGCTGTGTGTTGGATGAAAATGGTTCGCCATGCTTCCCCTGTTCTGTCTCTGTCCCTATGGAGAACTTCGTCAACTTTAACATCCAACCTCCCTGATGGGCTGCAGTCGGTTTCTGGAACATACGCAACATAGAAAAACAGTTTGGACAGAAATTTCCCTGTAGTCTTTCCTGTGTTTTTGAATCAAACAAATTGTTATTACTCAGTTATTGATTTTTAATCATACAAATTCTCACGACTCAGTTCGTGTTTCTAGCAATAGTGTCTGCTTCTGTAATATAACCATCCAGACCATTAGCTAAGCAGTTGGCTCTATGCCAAGTTTCCCCTAAGGTGTTTGAATGTCTATAGGTTTGCATAGTTTCTTTACGACAACCAGGGATCACCTCATTTGAATACTTTCTATCGTAAACAAACATTAATACCACAGATGTCTGGGGAAAGTCGATGTTGGGGCATGTGGCAATGTAGGACTGTTTGATCTAAAGCCATTTTATGATGATGCATTTGCTGAGTGTGAACAAGTAGGAGTTCACTTCGGACTTTACTTGAACTAAATTGATCTTTGGTGTAAAATAGCCTTTTCTTGGTTTTGGGATATTCCCATGTTCCCTTTTACTTTGCTGTGATTGGACACTGCGGATACAGACACAGGGCTCTTCAGTATCAAATGTCATGCCTGGGATTACTTATACCAGATAATGGTAATACAATGGGGGCTGGTGATGCAGATGGATGGCTGGTAAAATCATCACCCTCATATTGTAGCAATATGCCGTTGCATTATAAAGACAGAGTTACTGAAGTCATAATAATGACCTCGATTTTAAAACTCGCATCCAGCATTCGAGCGGGAAATAAAGAACCCACAGCGACTTTGAGATGTACATGAAAAGCACAGTATTACTACTGTAATACTGTTATCTACCAATTCCACAGAGGATTCCGACACAGTACGCGAGTGTTTTCAAGGTATTCAAGGTATGACTGAGACTGATTCTGTATCTGGACCTTTTTGAAGGGTGTGAATCCGTGACGAGAAACAGACTCAAAACCAAAGAAGAAATCATTCACATTTTTGCAACCTGGTCTCTCATGTCAGTCACACTCATCGGACGAGCGAAACCTTGAACTCGTGAACTGGTGAGACAAATTACTCTGATTCTGGGAGAGGTTCTTTATCTCTATAATGTACCACCGCCTTCAGAATGGGCTGCTGTGATGTGCCAAGGAGTTACCCAGTTTTGTTATCCCCTCGTTCTCTTTTGCCAGTCTCCACTGTGCAGAGCTCATCTTGAGTAAGGCATCATTATAGGACACCAGATAATAGGGAATGTTTCTCTCTGTGTGTGTGTGTGTGTGTGTGTGTTTCTTGGGAAAGCTGACTCAGCTAGAGCCCCTGAATGTTGTATGTTTGTTTGTCTGACTGTCTGTCTGTTGGCTTTGTTCAGGATGTGGTGAGGCAATCTGCCAGGGCAAAACCATGCTCTTTATCTCCTGTTGTGTCCATTGCTGCTGGACTGTGCTGTGCTCCACACGTTCAGCATGTTCAGAGAGTGGAACATCAACTATAATGAAAGTTAAGACCAGACAGAGGCAGCATACAGGAGCTCTACCGGACGTGATGTTCTTCTTGACAGGCAACCAGCATCTCAATTATCTCACGCGACACACACCAATTTATAGGAACTCGTCAGGCATTACTAATCAATCAGTAACATCCAATTCCTATCCTTACACTACTCTTGCCTCATCTGTCCATTTTCCTCTTCTCTCCATTTGCCTCTTGTGGCCATTGCCACCGGATGTTGCCTTCTCTTGCCAATGCTGCCATTTTCCTGGCCTCTCTAGACTCTTGCCAGCTGCTTTATCCCACTTTCTATACCCTCTACAATGCTGCTTCTCTCCCACTGCATCTTTTGCCACTTCACGTTGTTCCTGACCTTGACGTTGACCCTGCCCTGGACCTCGTAATGTCAAGAGGGACTCTTTAGAGCGTAGAGGAGGGAGAGGTTTACATTTGATTACATAGTGGTGGAAATCTGAGGGGGCATATGTGATTGTAAAGCTGGGAAAGGAAGGTCGAACACTTCCTTTCTGAGTATTCTATTCCCTACTGGATAAGCTAGTCATCATCAGATGCCAAGGTTCTTGTTTATGGCAAATCTCAAACTTTGCGCCGGCTGGCCAGTTGACTTCACAAGTTAATTGAAACCCTTGACTGTTGTTAATTACTTTCTTTCTTTCGGTTTCTGTCTTGCACATTTGAAAGGAGTAATGCGACTTGTATCCAGCAGGGGACCAACTGAACTGCTCTTCACGGAGGTTTCAGTAGCAGTCACATTTATTGATCCTTGTTTCTACTATCCGATGACACAACTTCCTGTTACACAGTGGCACAAGAGGCTACCTGTGAAGACAAAGCCTTGCCCTGTCTTTCTCCACTGAGTTTCCACACACTGTGCTTGGCTTGTTTCTCTGTTGGTGTCATGGAAATGTTTATCTCGATGCAGGCCTTTTGCTGTAGGGGGGGGGGGTTCTTTCCACTAGTGGAATGATCGGGGACGGGGAGGGTTGAGACAGGGCAATGTAGAAGAGAGTTTTTCTTTATCATGTTTGGATAAGAGCAAATACTGTAAGCTGCTGTATATCATTGAGGACTACCTTGTTTATGTGTATTGACTATTTATTGGAAAGATTCCATTTCACAATTATCTCTTGTAGGATACCTTTTGAGGCGGAGGGAGTTCCCCCATGTAATTTGTTTCTTGTGCAATTGCTCCCACTGTGAGCTTGTACATAGGAGGTTGTAACTCAGCCCATCCTGTCAGTGATTCAATTTCTCATCCATTAACTTGTTTCAGAATGATCTGTTTGGGCAGTGTCACCACAGGGGTCTGATGTCATAATAAAGTTTGCTTCCTGTTTTGGAGTGATCTGCTTGGGTGGGGACATAATGTACAGCTAATGAGGGAAATTCTTTCAAAGGAACTTTGACATCAACAGGTTTCATTAGATGGATGAAAGTAAGACACCAGAAACAAATAGAGAGATGCACAGGGAAGGGGGTCGGGGACGGATTTTATTTTCCTGTTTAATGCACTGTTTTGTCTGGTATCTCTGTTATTCCTGGCCACGCACTCTACTCCCCTAAAATCCTATCTCAGATTACTGCTGTGCAAACAGAACTAGTAGGAGTCCAACAGGTGATGGAGGGGTGGAAGAAGAGATGGAAGGAGGGGGCTAGCTGTCATAATACCCCAGGCTCCTCTTCACCAGGGAACTACGACTCACATTAATGACCATTTGTGATGACATCACTGGGTTATTTATATCTCCTTTCCAGGGTTCCAGGGGATTTAACCCTGTGAGTCCCCCGTTTGCAAAAACGCAACAGGTCCTAAAGCCAAGTCAAACACTACATAGTTCATATCCTTAGACCCAGATGTATCTCTTAGTAGCAGTTGTCGTGTGCCCTGTCTTCTCTAAGATGTAGGCGATTATGTAGAAGAAAATAAACCGAGAAGCAAACATTCTGAGGCAGAGCTAGGGCTATTTTACTAGTGTTGGGAAAACACAATTTTGCAAAAATAGATCTCATTGAAGAGGGAAAGAGGATCTCCTCATTGAGAATTGAAGTAACCAGAACTCTGCTCCACTCTAAGAATGAAATTGAATCACAATTCTTCTCCTAAAACGGATATTTTACTGCCAAACGATGTGAGATGTGTGTGTGCCCTGTTTAGCTGCCTTTAGGCTTTCTATTGTGTAACAGTGTGTGGGTCTACATTTCAGTCTTGTTTTCCTCTATTGTCAATCACAAGATGACAGGAGGTCAATCCAGCCACTAAAAAGAGAGATACAGTACTCTGGAACGTAGAGTTGTAGAGTAATGTGTAGAATTTAGAGAATGTAGAGTAAAGCAAATCAGTCATAAAGATAAAAAGAAAAGAAATATGTTTTCCATAAGGAAACTATTACCGCTGTAAATAATCTGTCTGGTGCATGTATGTATGTATGTATCACGTTTGTTTTGCATTGCTCTGTTCATCAAGCGGTACCCCATCCTTAGTAACAGTTTGAGACAGGGTTGAGGGGTTGAGGATGGATGTGCTGGACTCTGGGGTCACCTGAGCCCACTGATCTGGGACTGGGTGATTTACTGCCGCATTCTGGTGGAGATTTAGGGTGTCACGCTGCCCGCCTCCTTCTTCTCGATCCCCCCTTTTCTTCTCTTCTTTTAACTGCCAGTCTGTACCAGCTGTTCCGTTCCAGAGCTGTCTAGAGCGTTTCCGTCTCAGCACTTCCCATCTCGTGGTGCCGCGGTTTTCCCAACGAGCCTCAAAGGGAGGAGAGGGGATCACATAGTACAGGGTCTTCATTTATCTGGATTTTAAAAACTACGTCTGACAAGGAATTTCTGAGAACTTCAGAGAGGACAGACCTCATATCTCACTCATTTTACATGACTCCATTCTTGGATTATTTCCAAGGCTGCTGATAAAATAATTTGAAATGTAACTCTATACTCCTGTCCCTGGGATCAATCTCAGAGGAGAGGGAGTGGTGGGGGATCCAAAGTGCCATACATTTTTGGGCAGTAATGTAAACTAGAGGGCCAGGTTGGTTAATTAATAGGACATGACCTGCTCTGGATCAATGTATCCTCTTATTCGTAACCCCCCCCCCCCCCCCTCTCTCTTTCTCTCCTTCTCTCTCTCTCCTTCTCTTTCTCTCTCTCTCTGTTTCTCTCTCTCTCTCTTACACCACGTCTGTTGTGAAGTTCACACTGCAGCCACAACCTGAACGTTAACGATAAAAGCTATTGTTTCTTGTTGATTCAAAACTGAATCAAAACTGATTCAATTAGCAGTCAGGAAAAGCATTGTGTTTTCTGTCTCCTGCGTCCATTTACTGGCGGAGGACTTAATTTAGACCTTTTAGGAGGAGGTGGGCACCACAGACCTCTTGGGGATGTTTTGGCTATGAGAGCGGATGCACTCTCACCTCACTCCTAACCGTTTCTCTCAACAGCCGGGGTTGCAGAAGGTACAGTTAGTTCATGGGTAATTCCTGTATTCCCCCATACCTCAGGTCTCTAATGGCCAGACACTTTTTCCATTAGACCAAGCAGACTTCATTTGCCTTGCATTGAAAAGGATGACATCATTAATGTGTGCTTGAAGAGATCCCTCTAATATTCACATAGGCGAGCAAGAGCATGCTAGTAGGGTAATTGTGGAATAGTGGATCATGCTCTGTGATTTAAAGGGGGACATGGGAGTGTGCTGAATGTGGGTCTACTTTTTCAGATAGTACACGTGTCCAGGGCCAGTGTACCTTGAGTAGGGTGTGACCGTATCACCAGATTAGAGGACTCTTAGATACTTAGATACTGGTGTCTACCCCTGAGGGTGTTGGGTGTTCTCCCTCTCCTGTGTTTCTGACCCTTCATTAGGCCTCTGCAGAGTGTGTCCACTCACCCAGGGAGGAGAGGTCATCTCACAGCCCTCTCTGATCACAGACCCTCTCTCTCTAACAGCCTTCCTCTACCCCATCCCTCCCTCCATAGCCACCCCGACCCAGCAAGCAGCCCCCCCCCCCCCCCCCCCCCCCCCCCCCCCAACTAACTACCACGGGCAGGTGAATCAACGCACTCTTTGTTGAGCCACCTGAAGTCTTTTCCCCCCTGGATCCCTCATTTACTGATTAGTGGCTTGCTTTCCCTGTGGAGACACCAGTGATTCAGAGCTTCTCTTTGTTGTGGTGGAGGTAGCAGCTGCCTCTCATTCATTACCTCCTCACTTTTTTCTTTGTCATCATGGAGAGAACAGTTTTTTTTTGGTACATGTTATTACGATACTTGGAGTGGTCGCGTGTGTGTGTGCTGTTGTTGTGTAATCAGATATGTTTTCTGTTGAAAAAGGGAAAACGCTTGACCTTTTTGCTTGTTCTATATTTGACCAGAACTCATTTAAAAGTTAGTAAAAGGTGGAATAAAGATATCACAAAGAGGTCAGGACAAGGAGGGGGTAGTGGTGGTGGATTTGTAGGCAGCCTAGGGGGCAGGGTGTGTATTTTATTGGAGGGGGGAATGCTGTTACAGACACATGCTGTGTTAATGAGGGGGGCATAGGCACAGCCTTTCCCCAGCATGGGTGCTCTCTTGTGGAACAGGTGGCAGGAACCCTTGGTAGTAGAATGGTGGTTTTGGTCCTAAGTAATGAAATCCTTTCATCCTGGTCTTTGTTGGAGACAATGTAGCCTACACATGATTCAATGATGTGGTATTGAGTTTGAGGTTTCTCTCTATGTGTGTTTACTGTACATCACTGAAGTTTGGTTCTCTCATTTGTTTCTTCAGTTTACCCAGAGGGGGATTCCATTCATCCAGTGGGGCCCAAAACTCTTCATCTTCTATTCGTTTACCCTCCTCTCAGCTCGCCTCCCAATATAAACAGCGTCATAATGACCAAGATTGACAATGGGAAAGATATCAATTCACGTAAGACGCCAAGGAGTCAACAAAGATATTTCTCAGTTTAACCCAAACATGTTACTCTCTGAATAGGAGTCATTCATACAAAGGCCTAATGGGGAACTTTTATCAGAACAACCATTGAAAATAGTGAATGTTTAAATCAATGTTTTTTTGTTTTACTTTATCGTTCCTCCTCAAATGTTTTATCATTAAAAAAAAGGTAGAGGTCTTGCTTGTTCCTCAAAACTATTTTTTGTGAGTGAAGGTTTTGCAATGCAGCTTGTCTGTAGACATCGCCAACATGGCTTTTCCTGTCTTGTCTCACTGCATAGCTGTGTAAGTAGTGGCTCTCTTCTCCTTTCCCATGAGTCACTGCAGCTGGACAGCTGTGAGAGCTGTAAATATTTTCAGCAACAGTCTGGTTTCTTTGGCTGCTGATTACAGTGGACATACACATGGAGACTACTACGAGTTGTATGATCCCTGATACAATATGTCCTTGAATATAGTTAAACAAGTAGCCATCACTCCCTTTCTGTCTGTTGCCCCCCCACCCCACCCACCTCCTCCTCTCTCAGACACATATGCAGTTGAAGTCGGAAGTTTACATATACTTAGGCTGGAGTCATTAAAACTTGTTTTTCAACCACTCCACAAATTTCTTGTTAACAAACTATAGTTTTGGCAAGTCGGTTAGGACATCATTTTTTCACAGACACAGACAGCTTATTTCACTTATAATTTACTGTATCACAATTCCAGTGGGTCAGAGGTTTACATACACTAAGTTGACTGTGACTTTAAACAGATTGGAAAATTCCAGACAATGATGTCATGGCTTTAGAAACTTTTGATAGGCTAATTGACATCATTTGAGTCAATTGGAGGTGTACCTGTGGATGTATTTCAAGGCCTCCCTTCAAACTCAGTTCCTCTTTGCTTGACACCATGGGAAAATCAAAATAAATCAGCCAAGACCTCAGAATTTATTTTGTAGAACTCCCCAAGTCTGGTTCATCCTTGGGAGCAATTTCCAAACACCTGAAGGTACCACGTTCATCTGTACATACAATTGTACGCAAGTATAAACACCATGGGACCACGCAGCCATCCCACCGCTTAGGAAAGAGACGCGTTCTGTCTCCTAGAGATGAACGTACTTTGGTGTGAAAAGCGCAAATCAATCCCAGAACAACAGCAAAGGACCCTGTGAAGATGCTGGAGGAAACCGGTACAAAAGTATCTATATCCACAGTAAAACAAGTCCTGTATCGACATAACCTGAAAGGCCGCTCTGCAAGGAAGAAGCCACTGCTCCAAAACCGCTATTTTGGAGCAGTGGCTTCTACGGTTTGCAAATGCACATGGGGGCAAAGATCTTACTTTTTGGAGAAATGTCCTCTGTTCTGATGAAACAAAAATAGAACGTTTTGGCCATAATGACCATCGTTATGTTTGGAGGAAAAAGGGGGAGGCTTGCAACCAGAAGAACACCATCCCAACCGTGAGGCACGGGGGTGGCAGCATCATGTTGTGGGGGTGCTTTGCTGCAGGAGGGACTGGTGCACTTCACAAAATAGATGGCATCATGAAGAAAGGAAAATTATGTGAATGCAGTATATTGAAGCAACAACTCAAGACATCAGTGAGGAAGTTAAAGCTTGGTCGCAAATGGGTCTTCCAAATAGACAATGACCCAAAGCATACTTCCAAAGTTGTGGCAAAATGGCAAAAGGACAACAAAGTCAAGGTATTGGAGTGGCCATCACAAAGCCCTGTCCTCAATCCCATAGAAAATGTGTTGGCAGAACTGAAAAAGCGTGTGCGAGCAAGGAGGCCTTACAAACCTAACTCAGTTACACCAGCTTTGTCAGGAGGAATAGGCCAAAATTCACCCAACGTATTGTGGGAAGCTTGTGGAAGGCTTCCCGAAACATTTGACCCAAGTTAACCAATTTAAAGGCAGTGCTACCAAATACTAATTGAGTGTATGTAAACTTCTGACCCACTAGGAATGTGATGAAGGAAATAAAAGCTGAAATAAATCATTCTCTCTACTATTATTCTGACATTTCACATTCTTAAAATAAAGTGGTGATCCTAACTGACCTAAGACAGGGAAGTTTTCCTATGATTAAATGTCAGGAATTGTGAAAAACTGAGTTTAAATGTAGTTGGCTAAGATGTATGTAAACTTCCGACTTCAACTGTACATATAGACACACATACACACAGTCAGCTGTTAGTGGGCCTCATATCACTGGCCGATGTCTGGACATACTCATGTGTTTTGGACGTACTCAATAGTTTTGGCGGCAGGTAGCCTGGTGGTTAAGAGCATTGGGCCAGTAACTGAAAAGTTGCTGGTTCGAATCCCGGAGCCGACTAGGTGAAAAATCAGCCGATGTGCCCGTGAGCAAGGCACTTAACCCTAATTGCTCCTGTAAGTCGCTCAGGATAAGAGCGTCTGCTAAATGACTCAAATGTAAAGTGTGTGCTAGTCACTGGCCAGCCTCATCAGTAGGCATCTGTTACTGACTGCAGCTATCTAACCCCAGACATGGAAACAAGTACTCTATGCATCCTCTCAATGACTCAAACCTTTTACTGTAACAATGCAACCAACACCAGACATCCATGATGAAATTCATGTGGTCTGCTCACAAACAAAGGCTCTACTTTTCACCAGGCGGTAGGAATTTTGGGCCCGTCACCAGTCAGTCATGTGATACGGAGATAGGCCTAGCTCAGTCAAGGATCAAACCAAGTCAACGAGTGCATGATAACTTGTGTCATACTGGGGTTAGAGTCTATGTAAATCATAGCGGCTGTCAGTAGGTTTTCACTCTGCTCTTCAAGAACAAATTCTCCACATGGATTACATCTCCATGGCCGTCCTTGTATCACCTCTTCTCTGCCATATCAAAGAGATCTGATTTGATGTGAGGGATGGGCAGGAACACCTGGCACACAGACAGACGGATAGACAGAGGTCAGTACAGTCAGTATAGAGCACCTGTGGAATTCAGACTGAGACTTCTCACCTGTCTGATGTTAGTGAATGGAGGTTTAAGAGCGCCTGATAGTCTGTACACAGAGTACTCTCTTTCACTCTCTCAATCTCAGTCAGTCAGTCAGTCAGTCAGTCTGTCTGTCCGTCCGTCCGTCCGTCCGTCCGTCCGTCCGTCCGTCCGTCCGTCCGTCCATCCGTCCGTCCGTCCGTCGCTTGCTTAGTTGGTAGAGCATGGCGCCAGGATAGTGGGTTTGAGTCCCGGGATAAATGTGTCTGCTAAATGGCATACCGTTGTGTTCTGTCTGTCTGTCCCTTCCCGTCTCTCTGTCCGTCCGTCTCTCGTCTTCTCCTTGACATAGTTCTGACTACTTATTGTTTCATTACATGTAAGACTTCAGCACCACATTCTCAGAAAATGGTGCTACAGTGCCTTGCGAAAGTATTCGGCCTCCTTGAACTTTGCGACCTTTTGCCACATTTCAGGCTTCAAACATAAAGATATAAAACTGTATTTTTTTGTGAAGAATCAACAACAAGTGGGACACAATCATGAAGTGGAACGACATTTATTGGATATTTCAAACTTTTTTAACAAATCAAAAACTGAAAAAATGGGCGTGCAAAATTATTCAGCCCCCTTAAGTTAATACTTTGTAGCGCCACCTTTTGCTGCGATTACAGCTGTAAGTCGCTTGGGGTATGTCTCTATCAGTTTTGCACATCGAGAGACTGACATTTTTTCCCATTCCTCCTTGCAAAATAGCTCAAGCTCAGTGAGGTTGGATGGAGAGCATTTGTGAACAGCAGTTTTCAGTTCTTTCCACAGATTCTCGATTGGATTCAGGTCTGGACTTTGACTTGGCCATTCTAACACCTGGATATGTTTATTTTTGAACCATTCCATTGTAGATTTTGCTTTATGTTTTGGATCATTGTCTTGTTGGAAGACAAATCTCTGTCCCAGTCTCAGGTCTTTTGCAGACTCCATCAGGTTTTCTTCCAGAATGGTCCTGTATTTGGCTCCATCCATCTTCCCATCAATTTTAACCATCTTCCCTGTCCCTGCTGAAGAAAAGCAGGCCCAAACCATGATGCTGCCACCACCATGTTTGACAGTGGGGATGGTGTGTTCAGGGTGTTGCTTTTACGCCAAACATAACGTTTTGCATTGTTGCCAAAAAGTTCAATTTTGGTTTCATCTGACCAGAGCACCTTCTTCCACATGTTTGGTGTGTCTCCCAGGTGGCTTGTGGCAAACTTTAAACAACACTTTTTATGGATATCTTTAAGAAATGGCTTTCTTCTTGCCACTCTTCCATAAAGGCCAGATTTGTGCAATATACGACTGATTGCTGTTCTATGGACAGAGTCTCCCACCTCAGCTGTAGATCTCTGCAGTTCATCCAGAGTGATCATGGGCCTCTTGGCTGCATCTCTGATCAGTCTTCTCCTTGTATGAGCTGAAAGTTTAGAGGGACGGCCAGGTCTTGGTAGATTTGCAGTGGTCTGATACTCCTTCCATTTCATTATTATCGCTTGCACAGTGCTCCTTGGGATGTTTAAAGCTTGGGAAATCTTTTTGTATCCAAATCCGGCTTTAAACTTCTTCACAACAGTATCTCGGACTTGCCTGGTGTGTTCCTTGTTCTTCATGATGCTCTCTGCGCTTTTGACGGACCTCTGAGACTATCACAGTGCAGGTGCATTTATACGGAGACTTGATTACACACAGGTGGATTGTATTTATCATCATTAGTCATTTAGGTCAACATTGGATCATTCAGAGATCCTCACTGAACTTCTGGAGAGAGTTTGCTGCACTGAAAGTAAAGGGGCTGAATAATTTTGAACGCCCATTTTTTCAGTTTTTGATTTGTTAAAAAAGTTTGAAATATCCAATAAATGTCGTTCCACTTCATGATTGTGTCCCACTTGTTGTTGATTCTTCACAAAAAAATACAGTTTTATATCTTTATGTTTGAAGCCAGAAATGTGGCAAAAGGTCGCAAAGTTCAAGGGGGCCGAATACTTTCGCAAGGCACTGTAGGTAGAACCCTTTTTGGTGCTAGGTAGAACCCTTTGCAGAGGGTGAATGGTTCTACCAATAACCCTTTTTATATTTGAAAGGTTCTTCCTAGAACCCTCTATGAGTGGTCGCACCAGCCTTATTATCCTTTAAAATGTAACTCTTCATGACAATACATTACACATATCATAAAGCATTTCTTTGAGGGCCTAGTTATATCCTAACACAGTGGTGTTAGGACACTCCTGGTTTACAGGCCATATCAGGCCTGCAAGTCATATCATGCTTGCTTGCAAAGTGATTTGTAATTCCTATTGGAGTCAAGCCAGAGTGAGGATATACAGTGAGGGAAAAAAGCATTTGATCCCCTGCTGATCCCCTGCAAATTTATTTGCATTTTAATGAGGGAAATAAGTATTTGACTCCCTCACAATCAGAAAGATTTCTAGCTCCCAGGTGTCTTTTATACAGGTAACGAGCTGAGATTAGGAGCACACTTAAAGGGAGTGCTCCTAATCTCATTTTGTTACCTGTATAAAAGACACCTGTCCACAGAAGCAATCGATCAATCAGATTCCAAACTCTCCACCATGGCCAAGACCAAAGAGCTCTCCAAGGATGTCAGGGACAAGACCTACACAAGGCTGGAATGGGCTACAAGACCATCACCAAGCAGCTTGGTGAGAAGGGGACAACAGTTGGTGCGATTATTCGCAAATGGAAGAAACACAAAAGAACTGTCAACCTCTCACCTCGTGGGGTTGCAATGATCATGAGAACGGTGAGGAATCAGCCCAGAACTACACGGGAGGATCTTGTTAATGATCTCAAGGCAGCTGGGACCATAGTCACCAAGAAAACAAATGGAAGAAACACAAAAGAACTGTCAACCTCTCACCTCGTGGCGTTGCAATGATCATGAGAACGGTGAGGAATCAGCCCAGAACTACACGGGAGGATCTTGTTAATGATCTCAAGGCAGCTGGGACCATAGTCACCAAGAAAACTATTGGTAACACACTATGCCGTGAAGGACTGAAATCCTGCAGCGCCCGTGAAGTCCCCCTGCTCAAGAAAGCACATATACATGCCCGTCTGAAGTTTGCCAATGAACATCTGAATGATTCAGAGGACAACTGGGTGAAAGTGTTGTGGTCAGATGAGACCAAAATGGAGCTCTTTGGCATCAACTCAACTCGCCGTGTTTGGAGGAGGAGGAATGCTGCCTATGACCCCAAGAACACCATCCCCACTGTCAAACATGTAGGTGGAAACATTATGCTTTGGGGGTGTTTTTATGCTAAGGGGACAGGACAACTTCACAGCATCAAAGGAACGATGGACGGGGCCATGTACCGTCAAATCTTGGGTGAGAACCTCCTCTCAGCCAGGGCATTGAAAATGGGTCGTGGATTGGTATTCCAGCATGACAATGACCCAAAACACACGGCCATGGCAACAAAGGAGTGGCTCAAGAAGAAGCACATTAAGGTCCTGGAGTGGCCTAGCCAGCCTCCAGACCTTGATCCCATAGAAAATCTGTGGAGGGAGCTGAAGGTTCGAGTTGCCAAACATCAGCCTCGAAACCTTAATTACTTGGAAAAGATCTGCAAAGAGGAGTGGGACAAAATCCCTCCTGAGACGTGTGAAAACCTGGTGGCCAACTACAAGAAACGTCTGACCTCTGTGATTCCAACAAGGGTTTTGCCACCAAGTACTAAGTCATGTTTTGCAGAGGGGTCAAATACTTATGTCCCCCATTAAAATACAAATCAATTTATAACATTTTTGACATGCGTTTTTCTGGATTTTTTGTTGTTGTTGTTCTGTCTCTCACTGTTCAAATAAACCTACCATTAAAATTATAGACTGATAATGTCTTTGTCAGTGGGCAAACGTACAAAATCAGCAGGGGATCAAATACTTTTTCCCTCACTGTACAACAATTGGAACGTTGATCATCTGCAACCTGCATTCAGAATGACTGCCAGGGTATGGAACATTGACCAATGAGACTACCTAAATCAACTAAACTGGAACAGCTATGTCAGTAACGGGTTGGGCCAACAACTAACAGATTGTGTTAGTTTAGAAATGATGGGCGTCTTCCCTCTACATAGAGTAAAAATGACACAATCATACTCAAGTCTGGTTATTAACACCAACACTGATGTTATTTTACACCACTGGGTGTTGAGTTCATTTAACTCCTGAATCAACACTAGAAATGTTACACTGAAAAATCAACACTAGGTAAAAAACTGGTCAATTTGCTGTGTACCATACAATACACTGCAGGTCCGCTCATACTCCCTTCTATACTAATTTAAAATACAGAAATCATGGCAAAGATATCAACTATGTCAGTCATGTATATGTAGAATGATTAAGGGAACCTTTGCACAAATCACATGCACAAGTATATACAGTAGGTACATTTTAAAACAATTGAAATTGATCAGATTATTAAAACTCCTGATGTTAAAGTTTAAACACTGAGATAAACACGAACGCCCAGGCACTATTTCAAATAAAGGAAATGACAATAAAAAAGCTAATTCAGATTCTAGGTAGAACTCTTTGCCTTACAAAGAACCTTGTCTTCCAAAAAGGGTTATTCAGATGAAAGCGGTTCTTGGTAGAACCATTTCCCTCCGCATATAACCATTTTGAAACACTTCTAAAGAATTAGAACAAAAATATACAGTATATCATTTTCACATGAACCCGCAAGGTTTCACAGAATGTTTCTCACAATCAAAATGAGGAAGAACCTCCTCACACATTTTACGGCAGAGAGCATGATTTACTTGATCCCCTGCAATATGTTTTGAATCAAACACTCTCCCTTTCACATCTGAAGGGCCCTTACAGAACATTTGAGAAACTGTCTCAGCTTCTCTTCTCACACATGTTTCATTTACTTTGTATATTTATTTTTTGTCAACCTCAGTATTTGGCGGCGAGTTTCACTGCATTTAAAAAGGTTGTGGTATATAACGTTCTTGGGACATCCCTCAACTCTGTTGGTGTAGCCATGTAAATAGAGAAGTGTATTTCCTGAAACAAGAAAATGGGAAAACCTTACTCATACTCACAGTGAGAGAGAGAGGGCGTTTTCAGTTCACAGTAAGAGGTCTCTCTCCACAGCAGTCTCATGTGCTTTGAGAGCTGGGAGAGGGATGTATCCACAAAAAAAAGAGGCAAGTGACCCCACCCTCCCTCTCTCCTCTCCTCTCTTTACCCAGCTCTCATCCTAAGTCTTCTCTCCTCATCCCATTCCGACGAAGTAGGCACGGCCTGCACCAAAACTGAGAGAGATGGAAGCAATTACATTTGAAGGAAGAGAGGAACTTGTTTAAGGAGGCTGAAGTCAAATCAGGGCAGACCATGAGAATCAAAGCTCTCTCTGCTTTCTCAGTCTGACTGCCAGGACATTGATCAGTGATTTCTTCTAAAACATTCAGAGCAAGGGACTTCTGTAGAACTGGGAATTCGAATTAGGGAGGTAGCAATCCGCAACAGTATTATTGTGGAAGTAAACTCTTCTTGGCTATGTTGCATGCTGGCCGGCTTAGGGGGAACCTTCAGACATGACAATGGGGCTTATGTATACAGTGTATTACTGTGTGCACAGTATCTATATGGAGGAGATATAGCTATTGTACTTGGATATGAACCAACTATCTACATCTAAATCCATCTTAATTTCTCCATCCAGATGGTGAGATCTCACGACTCTTCACCTCTCTCTCTCTCTCTGATCCTCCCTGGGCGGTCACATCATACAGTACATAGATCCCTCCATCTGGCCCTGGACCCAGGCAGGCTGAGGTAACCCCTCCAGCTCTCAGCTCAGCTCACGTCAGAGGGGTTATTACAAGGCATGTGCTTCCCAGAGTCCCAGAGTTACCTCACTCCCTGGGTATTGGACTGACCTGGCCTGGTCTACAGAGCCAGAACATGATGAAGGTCCTGGGTCCACACACAGCAGGACGTACCCATGGTGACAGCTCCTCTGAGATTCCTACACTATGCTTTGTTACCCATGGCAACCCGGATCGCACATACACACCACAAGCCTCTTGGTGGACTCACTCAGATGTTCCGGGCTGTTCCAGTCCCTGGGTAGAGCAGGGGTGGGTGGGGTTGTGATGGGGGGAACTAGGCAATGACAACTCCCGTGGCCAGGCAAAACGCATGCAGAGGCCCGTGCCAAATCACTAAAATAAATCAGACGTGCAGCAAATGAGGAGAGTTGTTTTCACTGCACAACACAACTCCAGAGGTGATAGTTGGTGGAGAATGTAGGAGGAGAAAGAGAAGAATAGTGGGAGAATCAGCAAGCAGAGGAGGAGAGGAAGGAGGGAAGAAATCTCTTCTTTACAGGACGTTTCAGGTCGCTCTCTCACCAGCTCTATCAGATGTCACAGGGTCAGGGGTCAGGCAACCTTTACTGCTGGTTGTTACTTTGCCTCATTCAGAGAGACTGGATCACAACATTCGGAACAGTTGCTGCCTGCCCATTATCTTAAGTATGTTCCTCTGCCCTCTAGTTGTTTGACTGGGACATGGTCCATAGAGGTGTCAGAGGAGAAAGTCCTCTCCCCTGCCAAGATGAGTTAAAGCAGATTGATAGAACGTCAGCCAACAACACAGTGAGGTATCTCTATGGAACTGGGCCCACTGCCTATGTGGCCAGTTAGATAGTGTTAGATGGTGCTAGATGGTGCAAGATGTGTTAGATGGTGCTAGATGGTGTTAGATGGTGCTAGATGGTGTTAGATGGTGTTAGAGGGTGTTAGATGGTGCTCTGTGCATATCCCGATTGAACTCTATTTAAACTTTATCACTGTCACTGGCTTATGAAGAAACAAGTACACATGCACACACACACACACACACACACACACACACACACACACACACACACATTCACACACACATGCACACACTATTCAATCACTTCCTAAGTCCATAGTGACTACTGAGCACGGTTACATGAACACAATAATATGATTGTTTTGGGTAGTCAGATTAATATAATAGTTTGTTAAAGTGTTTACATGCTCTGCAAGAATAATGATTTCCTTAATAAACCTGTTTACATGGACACATCTGAAATCAGGCTACCTGATGGGACAATCAAAATAAACGTTCTACCACAGTGAACATGTTATTATTGGAAGTTCGGACATATAAAGTTTGTATGTGAAAATACTTTTAGTTTTTCAGAACTCAGTTCATTTGCGCATAAGAGGGAGGCTTGTGCTATCAGCGCTGGCACGCGCAGATCAATTACACCGCTGGAACGCCGATGAAGCTCTTTACATCTCCTAATAATTTCCAAAGATTATTCAGAAAACCAGGTGGTTCAATTGGTGTACGCTTATTTCGATTTTTACCTTACGCCAATTAAGATAAGCAGATAAGCTGACCATACTCGGCCTACTGCCATTATCAGTTTAATATTGGATTATTAGTGTGCATATAAACATACTGTTAGGATGGCAACAGAGGGGATGTAAAAGGGAAAACAGGAGAAAGTGAGAATGTGCAAAAATTATGTGTTGGTAGTGGTGCGTGAGCCTGAGCGTGTATGGAATAGAGGTAGAGAGAGAGAGAGAGAGAGAGAGTTGAGAGAAGTTGGAGGCCGAGTGTAATTTGGGACTTTGGGACACTGGATCAGATGATTCATAAACATAATTCTGTGACTCATGATGTTTCCAGGAGACCTCAGGGCGGTTCTTCGCCCTCCCCTCCTTCCTCCCTTCCTCCCCCTCTCCTCTCCCCCCTCCTCTCCTGGAAGAGGTTGGTGGTGGTCATGTGTGAGGCATCCAGAGGGGGAACAGAGGGTTCGTGTCAGGCTCTACATGCTCAGAGCACGGGACAGCAGCAGGAACACTTAGTGTTAGTGACTGGGAAGGGCAGGTCACTGAGAAACACTGCTGAGAAAATTCCCTGCCTTTTTTAGAGTCACAGACAGAGAGGAGAACATGGTGAGTCATACTGTACGTCATCACTAAGACTCTCTTAGGAGGTTAATAGTGGTGTGAGTCAAGGTCTTGGTACGAACTGTCTAATATCACTGTTCATCTTTGGGGATTTGTCAGGATACTGTAGTAATCCCCTTTAATGGTCAGTTCTGTTTGTTTGGAGTGAGGATATTCAGATGATGGTAGACAGAGGTATGAGTCACTCGTTAGGCTACACAGCGAGCTGTATCACTTCCTGAAGGTCCACTCACCAACGCACCAGTCTGAGGAAAAGGTACTAACAATTTACACAATTTGTCTAAACAAAAATGATTCCCCCATACTGAAATTGGGAAGAAGATTGTTGTTTATCATTTCAGTCAGAAACAGCTAGGTCATAGCAGACTGGCCATTAGGATTCAGGATGAAGACAGGTGAACACACATCCCCTGGCTTCAGAGAGGAACCATCTGTGTCCTTGTCTCCTTAGAACCAGTAATAGATGTGTGGCTGACACCTCCTTTACTCCCTGTGGTGGTTTCATGATTAGCTCTAGCAATTTTCTACCAGGGCGTTCCACTGCGTCTCAATCATTAGAAAAGGAACAGATGAGGTCGGATTGGTCCAAAGTGTGTGCTTTAAGAACACCTGCTGAAAGAAGAGCTGTCTCTCATTGGGTAGACACGGTGCGCTCCTCTTACAACTGTTCCACCAGTGTCCAGGTGGTCCTTCAGCTCCATAACGTAAGCCAGTACACCATTATGCTTATCTTCCTCATAGTGGTATTGTTTGAGTGACCGGTGCAATACGGTGGTAACAGGTGAGGCCTGTGAGGGCAAAAATAGGTTAAAGAAATCCTATTCCCATTTGATATTCCCGCATTTGCCATCCGTCTCTATGAAACGACCTGAGAGGCAGAGAGAAAGTACAATAGATCTTGTGTGGGAAAATACTTCTCCCAACCCACAAAAAATACAACTTCTCCCAACCCACAAAAGAGCATTCAAACATAGCCAACTACACATTTTTCATCATTGATTCTAAAGCAGCCACATGGCATGGACTCCAACCAGCACACTTCCTTCCGGACCACACAAGCGTGTCGTGTCGGCTTCAAAGTTGTCAACACAGTTGTCTCAATAACAAGTGCCAGTAAGTCAGCTGTGAAACAATGCTCTCTCACTCTCTCTGTCTCTCAGAGGGCTGGTGATGCAGTAGCAGTAACACATGAACAAAACCACGCACTGTGGTCTGAGGGCAATTCGTACTATTCTGTACGTATCACACTATGATATGTTACATTACATAAGGTTACATTATGAATGGAATAGCGGTCATAACAATTATCATACGAATTAGAGGACGTATAGTATTATATGTCTCACCGGGTCGTAAAATAGCATTGGAACTTATTATACATCTTAGAGGATGTACAGTATTGCACGTCTTTATCTGAGACCAGGTTGCTTGTTGCGCTGTAACAACAAAGGATAATTACTGGGAGGATTTACTTCTGCGGTTTAGGAGAACTAACGACAAATGTTAGGAGAACTAAAATGACAAAGGTTAGGAGAATTTGCGTAACAGGTTAGGTGAATTGGGTTAAGATTATTACCTTTGTTTCTGTCTAAAGTAACTAGACCATTTGTAGATATCATACGTCTTGGAGGTGCTCAGAAATACGTCAAGTATATTTCGTATGGTTCTGAGGCCAGGCTGAAACACACGGCATTCCAAAGGGACAAAGGCAGGAAGAAAGGTCTTGTTTGCCTGCCTCACGTGATAACTTACAGAGCACAATGCCTTGGCTGAGAAGACATGGCACACTCCCATTTTATGTGTTGATCTACCCCATTATCACATGATAAAGTTATTCAATCAAGGGGCATCTGTGCAGAAGGGGTATGCTTTGGACTCGGTGTGCTTCCTGTTGGAGAGGGATAGTCATATTCAACAATCTGTGATGCCAAGTTCTTAAACAGGTGACCAAAACTATCTGGCAACAATGGTGTTATAGATTTACTGCGTCTGTTTGCAACATCTCGTCTGTCTTTTCTATGTGCGTGTGTCTGTCTATACAACATGGGTCTGTTAATGTTAAATCCACCATAATGTTGTTGTCACTTGAGAGTGGATACGGGAACCTGTCTTTCCTGAGAAAAAAGATATAGTTTCATAAAAAAGAGTGATTGAATGTTTTTCGTTTGGAACAGGCTGTTTGAATTATGGCGTTCTGAAAGCCAGCAGGGAGGTATGACCAGCTGTCACCATTTCAGCATTAAGTATTGTCCAACAGGCCTAGCAAAACATTTTCCACAAACATGTCCCTCTCCCTCTATTAGAACAGACTTGAACCATAATAGACCTGCCGACTCTCTCCCTCTATTAGAACAGACTTGAACCATAATAGACATGCCGACTCTTTCCCTCTTTATGACTTGAACCATAACAGACCTACAGACTCTTTCCCTCTTTATGACTTGAACCATAATAGACCTACCGACTCTCTCCCTCTTTATGACTTGAACCATAATAGACCTGCCGACTCTCTCCCTCTTTATGACTTGAACCATAATAGACCTGCCGACTCTCTCCCTCTTTATGACTTGAACCATAATAGACCTGTCGACTCTCTCCCTCTTTATGACTTGAACCATAATAGACCTGCCGACTCTCTCCCTCTTTATGACTTGAACCATAATAGACCTGCCGACTCTTTCCCTCTTTATGACTTGAACCATAATAGACCTGCCGACTCTTTCCCTCTTTATGACTTGAACCATAATAGACCTACCGACTCTCTCCCTCTTTATGACTTGAACCATAATAGATAGACCTACCGACTCTTTCCCTCTTTATGATTTGAACCATAATAGACCTACCGACTCTCTCCCTCTTTATGACTTGAACCATAATAGACCTACCGACTCTCTCCCTCTTTATGACTTGAACCATAATAGACCTGCCGACTCTCTCCCTCTTTATGACTTGAACCATAATAGACCTACCGACTCTTTCCCTCTTTATGACTTGAACCATAATAGACCTACCGACTCTCTCCCTCTTTATGACTTGAACCATAATAGACCTGCCGACTCTCTCCCTCTTTATGACTTGAACCATAATAGACCTACCGACTCTTTCCCTCTTTATGACTTGAACCATAATAGACCTACCGACTCTCTCCCTCTTTATGATTTGAACCATAATAGACCTACCGACTCTTTCCCTCTTTATGACTTGAACCATAATAGACCTACCGACTCTCTCCCTCTTTATGACTTGAACCATAATAGACCTGCCGACTCTCTCCCTCTTTATTAAAACAGACTTGAACCATAATAGACCTGCCGACTCTTTCCATCTTTATGACTTGAACCATAATAGACCTGCCGACTCTCTCCCTCTTTATGACTTGAACCATAATAGACCTACCGACTCTTTCCCTCTTTATGACTTGAACCATAATAGACCTGCCGACTCTTTCCCTCTTTATGACTTGAACCATAATAGACCTACCGACTCTTTCCCTCTTTATGACTTGAACCATAATAGACCTGCAGATTCTTTCCCTCTTTATGACTTGAACCATAATAGACCTGCCGACTCTCTCCCTCTTTATGACTTGAACCATAATAGACCTACCGACTCTTTCCCTCTTTATGACTTGAACCATAATAGACCTGCCGACTCTTTCCCTCTTTATGACTTGAACCATAATAGACCTACCGACTCTTTCCCTCTTTATGACTTGAACCATAATAGACCTGCCGACTCTTTCCCTCTTTATGACTTGAACCATAATAGACCTACCGACTCTTTCCCTCTTTATGACTTGAACCATAATAGACCTGCCGACTCTTTCCCTCTTTATTAGAACAGACTTGAACCATAATAGACCTGCCGACTTTCTCCCTCTTTATTAAAACAGAGGCTTCAACCCCTCTGCTGTTTCCTTGTGAAACAATGCACCAGGTTGTTTGATAGGTAACTCTACCTTCAGAAAGAACATGGGACGTGTAATGTTCCCTGTCCTCTATACCCCTGCATCCCACAAACTGACATTACAACGTCAATCATTCATGCCCCCATGTCGTGGCTTTATGGGAATCGAAAGACACTCACACTAAAGGCTATCAGTTTCTAAACTTTTCAGATCCTCCAGTGACTCCAGCATTAGTCTCAGGCACACTCAGACAAGATGATTGAACTGAATTCACCAGCCACTCTCTATTTAAGCTCATACAGACAGCTAGCTAGCCTTTACCCTCACAGTGTTAGTTACCCTAATGCACTGATTGCAGAAAAAGTATTCAATATGTCTTCTATATAAGGCTGTGTGGCTCAGTGTGACACCTTGGTGGTCTGGAGAGCATGAACATCAACATTAGCTTATAAGGAGGAGCCTGTTGCTGTGATTAGAGGTGGTACCTTGTTTTAATGGGAAGTATCATGACTCACCATCTTAAATATTGTTTTTCACTTAGAGTGCTGGGGACATAGTCATTGTGACGCGTGTGGACTATGATGATTGAGTACATTCTTAGAAGAAAAAAAACATGCGTTCTTCATCCTGGAACATTCTAGCCACGCAGTCGTCCATCAGCTAGGGGTAAACACAGTCTGTACAGGATGTACAAAACAATGCTGCAGAAATCGCTTAGATGTGTGATAGGATAGAGGTTCGAGCAATCAGAAGACTTTCGTCAAAGACATTAGGGGTCGTGTTCTGTTAGGGGAACTAGGGCTACAGGTGACAAATGTCATGATTTGTCATGATTTCTTTTTATTGTATCAATGTAAAAATGGCAGCAATTGTATCTGCAACCACTGTTCATCATGCACAGAAAACATTAAAAGACTGCTCCCAAACCTACTGGGTATACATACATTTAGCAGTGTAAATCTGTGGATGAAATCACACACTCAGCTGAATGTAGACACATTGACTTCGGAAGGTATTCAGACCCCTTGACTTTTTCCACATTTTGTTACGTTACAGCTTTATTCTAAAATGGATTACATGTTATTTAAAAAATCCTCAGCAATCTACACACAATAGCCCATAATGACAAAGTATGACAAAGACATTTTTGCAAATGTATTAAAAATAAAAAACAGAAATACCTTGTTTACATACACTACCGTTCAAAAGTTTAGGGTCACTTAGAAATGTCCTCGTTTTTGAAAGATAAGCACATTTTCTGTCCATTAAAATAACATCAAATTGATCAGAAATACAGTGTAGACATTGTTAATGTTGTGAATGACTATTGTAGCTGGAAACCGCAGATTTTTAATGGAATAACTACAGAGGCCCATTATCAGCAACCATCACTACTGTGTTCCAATGGCTTGTTGCATTAGATAATCCAAGTTTATCATTTTAAAAGGATAACTGATCATTAGAAAACCATTTTGCAATTATGTTAGCATAGCTGAAAACTGTTGTTCTGATTTAAAGAAGCAACAAACTGGCCTTCTTTATTTTAAACTAGTATCTAGAGCATCAGCATATGTGGGTTCGATTACAGGCTCAAAATGGCCAGAAACAAATAACTTTCTTCCGAAACTCGTCAGTCTATTCTTGTTCTGAGAAATGAAGGCTATTCCATGAGAGAAATTGCCAAGAAACTGAAGATCTTGTACAAGGCTGTGTACTACTCCCTTTACAGAACAGTGCAAACTGGCTCTAACCAGAATGGAGAGAGGAGTGGGAGGCCCCGGTGCACAACTGAGCAATAGGAGAAGTACATTAGAGTGTCTAGTTTGAGAAACAGACACCTCACAAGTCCTCAACTGGCAGCTTCATTAAATAGTACCTGCAAAACAACAGTCACAACATCAACAGTGAAGAAGCCATGATGTGACATCGAAAGTATTGTCTGTAGAGCTCCGGGACAGGATTGTGTCGAGGCACAGATCTGCAGCATTGAAGGTCCCCAAGATCATCATTTTTAAATGGAAGAAGTTGTGGACCACCAAGACTCTTACTAGAGCTGGACGCTCGGCCAAACTAAGCAGTCGGGGGAGAAGGGTCTTGGTCAGGGAGGTGACCAAGAACACGATGGTCACTCTGACAGGGCTCCAGAATTCCTCTGTGGAGATGGGAAAACCTTCCAGAAGAACAATCATCTCTGCAGCACTCCACCAAGCAGGCCTTTATGGTAGAGTGACCTGATGGAAGTCACAACTCCGTAAAAGGCACATGAGAGCCCACTTGGTGTTTTCCAAAAGGCACTTAACAACTCTCAGACCATGAGAAACAATATTCTCTGGTCTGATGAAACTAATATTGAACTCTTTGGCCTGAATGCCAAGCGTCACGTCTGAAGGAAACCTGGCACCATCCCTACGGTGAAGCATGTGGGTGGCAGCATCATGCTGTGGGGATATTTTTCAGAGGTAGGGACTGGGAGAACAGTCAGGATCGAGGCAAAGATGAACAGAGCAAAGCGCAGAGAGATTCTTGATGAAAACCTGCTCCAGAGCGCTCAGGACCTCAGACTGGGGCAAAGGTTCACCTTCCAACAGGACAACGACCCTAAGCACACAGCCAAGACAATGCAGGAGTGGCTTCGGGACAAGTCTCTGAATGTCCTTGAGTGGCACAGTCATAGCCCGGACTTGAACCCGATCCAACATCTCTGGAGAGACCTGAGAATAGCTGTGCAGCAACGCTCCCCATCCAACCTGACAGAGTTTGAGAGGATCTGCAGAGAAGAATGGGAGAAACTCCTCAAATACAGGTGTGCCAAGCTTGTAGCATCATACCCAAGAAGACTTGAGGATGTAGTCGCTGCCAAACTCCCCAAGTATAGGTGTTAACAGGTTTGAAGATAAGACCCAGGTGCATACAGTGTCGAAGTAACAAAAGTTTATTACATTGAACACGGGCAGACAAAGGTACAGGACGGCAGGCAGGCTCAGGGTCAGGTCAGGCAGAGGTCGTTAATCCAGATTAGTGGGGCAAAGGTATAGACAAACAGAGAACACAGGTAAAAATACACAGGGGATAATGGGGAAGATGGGCGACACCTGGAAGGGGGGGAGACAATCACAAAGATATGTGTAACAGATCAGGACTGACAGGACTGTTTCGGTTTCGTTTATTCACTTTGTAATTTTTGTTTTAGTGTTCTGTTTAATAAAAAGTCATGAACATTTACCACGCTGCGCTTTGGTCCGATTCCTCCTCTTCAGAAGACAGGTCTTTCCAATACTTTCCAAAGGCACTGTAAAGGTCTGCCAAAGTAGATGCACAAACACTTCCTCTGAATGACAGATTTAACCCCAGAGCTGACTTATTTTTTAATTTTTACCCCTTTTTCTCCCCAATTTCGTTGTTGTAGCTACTATCTTGTCTCATCGCTACAACTCCCGTACGATACACAACCCAACCAGCCGCACTGCTTCTTAACACTGCTTCTTAATCCAACCCGGAAGCCAATGTGTCGGAGGCTACACCGTGCACCTTGGTTAGCACGCACTGCGCCCAGCCCGCCACAGGAGTCGCTGGTGCACGATGAGACAAGGACATCCCTACTGACCAAGCTCTCCCTAACCCAGACGATGCTAGGCCAATTGTGCGTCGCCCCACGGACCTCCCGGTTACGACAGAGCCTGGGCGCGAACCCAGGGACTCTGATGGCACAGCTAGCGCTGCAGTACAGCACTCTTAACCACTGCACCACCCGGGAGGCCCTACCCCAGAGCTAATTTCTGCAAAAACACTAGAATACTATACTACACACTGTAGTATCCCTCAATCATATGTATTATTTACTATATAATTTTATGGTATATTGTAGAATACTATATTAACTTCTAGTGTTATCCGCAACAACAAAAAAACACTGTAGTAAAAACTACAGTAATGTCTGCAACAACACTACAGTCCACAAAAAAATGTTTTTTTAAACTATAGTAATACTATAGTATTTCATTTGCATACACCCTGCCAATTTCCCTCCTCCATAACTAAATTTGTGTCATCCATATTTTGTCTATCCATTCAGAACCAAGTCCTTCCTACCTAGCCACAAGTTATGGAAAATTGTCTCGTTTGGTATTTCTCCAGTAGGTTTTCTCAAGGAGGAGGCCCTCATTTCTATGTCAGAGATAATGAAACAGAAAACACTATAGTAAATCAATGGGGATACCTAGTCAGTTGTCAAACTGAATGAATTCAACTGAAATGTGTATTTTGCATTTAACCCAACCCCTCTAAATCAGAGAGGTGCAGGGGGCTACCTTAATCAACATCCACAGCACCCAGTGGGTTAACTGCTTTTCTCAGGGGTAGAACAACAGATGTTTACCTTGTCAGCTCTGGGATTTGACTCAGTAACCTTTCAGTTACTGGCCCAATGCACTAACCCCTAGGCTACCAATACTACAGTAACATCTGCAAAAAAAGACAGTAAATACTACAGTACACTACAGTCCACAAAAACACTGCAGTAAGTACTATAGTATATACAAACATGTATTCACTTCAGTATACTACAGGTTGCCTAGTGGTTAGTGTTGGGCCAGTAACCAAAAGGTTGCTGGATCAAAACCCTGAGGTGACAAGGTAAAAATCTGTTATTCTGTTTTTATACCAGCCTAGAGGTTAGAGCATTGGGCCAGTAACCGAAAGGTTGCTGGGTCGAATCCCTGGGCTGACAAGATGAAAATCTGTCAGTCTGCCCCTGAGCAAGGCTCTGTTCCCCGGGCGCCGAAGACGTGGATGTCGATTATGGCAGCCCCCCCACACCTCTCTGATTCAGAGGGGTTGGGTTAAATGCGGAAGACACATTTCAGTTGAATGCGTTTAGCTGTACAACTGACTAGAAATCCCCCTTTCCCCACTATAGTATGTTTTTGTGTGTCAAATCTCTGTTAGAGACCAGTATGGATGGATGGTGCAAGATGGTGCAGTATGTGTAACGTCCCCAAAAATGTGTGAGTGTTAAAATATTTGCACTTTTCAGCACTACGTCTCTAATGTGTCTCCTTATATGAGCATGAGGTCAATAGTTTTAATACAAAGATCTGTGTTGTTTTTCCTATGGATCTGAGGTGGGAGATCTCGCGAGGGCATGTTGCTTAGATATTGTTCTGGCCCAATCAATCTTATCCACAAGGTTCACTGTCAGAGTAAGAAATGTATAAGGCAGGTACTGAGAGTCCAACTCCTCACAACACTGTTTGATTTACTGGTGCCATTAGCCATTTGTTTAGTAGGTGACATGGCAATTACCCTAAAAAGGAAAGAGAGCTGTAGAGGGCTGTTGGGGGTTTAATGAAAACCCTGTTCCCATGCCTGTTAGACTTTAAAAAATCTAACAATCTAGAGAAATGCCAATGGTTTGTCAGATTAGAAGAATAACAAACACATATTCTGTGAAAATGTGACTAAAACATACCTTTCCATGTATCCTGTCAATAGTAATGTTTATATATATATATATATATATATATACAGTTGAAGTCGGAAGTTTACATACACTTATATTGGAGTCATTAAATTTTGTTTTTCAACCTCTCTACACATTTCTTGTTAACAAACTATAGTTTTGGCAAGTCGGTTAGGACATCTACTTTGTGCATGACACAAGTAATTTTTCCAACAATTGTTTACAGACAGATTATTTCACTTATAATTCACTGCATCACAATTCCAGTTGGTCAGAAGTTTACAAACACTAAATTGACTGTGCCTTTAAACAGCTTGGACAATTCCAGAAAATGATGTCATGGCTTTAGAAGCTTCTGATAGGCTAATTGACATCATTTGAGTCAATTGGAGGTGTACCTGTGGATGTATTTCAAGGCCTCCCTTCAAACTCAGTGCCTCTTTGTTTGACATCATAGGAAAATCAAAAGAAATCAGCCAAGACCTCAGAAAAAAACTGTAGACCTCCACAAGTCTGGTTCATCCTTGGGAGCAATTTCCAAACGCCTGAAGGCACCACGTTCATCTGTACAAACAATAGTATGAAAGTATCAACACCATGGGACCACGCGCCGTCACACTGCTCAGATTGGAGACGCGTTCTGTCTCCTAGAGATGAACGTTCTTTGGTGCGAAAGTGCAAATCAATCCCAGAGCAACATCAAAGGACCTTGTGAAGATGCTGGAGGAAACAGGTACAAAAGTATCTATATCCACAGTAAAATGAGTCCTATATCGACATAGCCTGAATATCCACTCAGCAAGGAAGAAGCCACTGCTCCAAAACCGCCATAAAAACGAGAGATTACCGTTTGCAACTGCACATGGGGACAAAGATCGTACTTTTTGGAGAAATGTCTTCTGGTGTGATGAAATAACAAAACTGTTTGGTCATAATGACCATCGTTAAGTTTGGAGGAAAAAGGGGGAGGCTTGCAAGCCGAAGAAAACCATTCCAACCGTGAAGCACGGGCGTGGCAGCATCATTTTGTGGGGGTGCTTTGCTGCAGGAGGGACTGGTGCGCTTCACAAAATAGATGGCATCACGAGGGAGAAAAATTAGGTGGATATATTGAAGCAACATCTCAAGACATCAAGTTAAAGTTTGGTCGCAAATGAGTCTTCCAAATGGACAATGACTCAAAGCATACTTCCAAAGTTGTGGAAAAATGGCTTAAGGACAACAAAGTCAAGGTATTGGAGTGGCTATCACAAAGCCTTGACCTCAATCCTACAGAACAATTGTGGGCAGAACTGAAAAAGTGTGTGCAAGCAAAGAGGCCTACAAACCTGACTCAGTTACACCAGTTCTGTCAGGAGGAATGGGCCAAAATTCACCCAACTTATTGTGGGAAGCTTGTGGAACGCTGCCCAAAACGTTTTAAAGGCAATGCTACCAAATACTAATTGAGTATGTAAACTTCTGACCCACTGGGAATGTGATGAAAGAAATAAAAGCTGAAATAAATCATTCTCTCTACTATTATTCTGAAATTTCACATTATTAAAATAAAGTGGGAATCCTAACTGACCTAAAACAGGGAATATTTACTAGGATTAAATGTCAGGAATTGTGAAAAACTGAGTTTAAATGTATTTGGCTAAGGTGTATGTAAACCTCAGACTTCAACTGTACATGCAATATCAGGCAAAAGTTTGTACACACATACTCATTCAAGGCTTTTTCTTTATTTAAAAAAACTACTTTCTACTTTGTAGAATAGTAGTGAAGACATTATAACTATAAAACAACACATATGGAATCATGTAGTAACCAAAAAAGTGTTAAACAAATAAAGATATTTGTTTAGATTTTAGGTTCTTCAAAGTAGCCACCCTTTGCACACAATATGTCAGCCAGCTTCACCTGGAATGCTTTTACAACAGTCCTGAAGGAGTTCCCACACATGCTGAGCACTTGTTGGATGCTTTTCCATTCACTATGCACTCCAACTTATCCCAAATCCACTCAATTGGGTTGTGGTCAGGTGATTGTGGAGGCCAGGTAATCTAATGCAGCACTCCATCACTCTCCTTCTTGGTCTAATAACCCTTACACTGCCTGGAGGTGTGTTGGGTCATTGTCCTGTTGAAAAACAAATGATAGTCCCACTAAGTGCAAACCAGATGGGATGGCGTATCGCTGCAGAATGCTGTGGTAGCCATGCTGGTTAAGTGTTCCTTGAATTCTAAATAAATCACAGACAGTGTCACCAGCAAAGCACCTCCACACTATCACACCTCCTCTTCCATGCTTGACAGTGGGAACCACACACGCAGAGATCATCTGTTCACCTACTCTGCTTCTCACAAAGACACGGCAGTTGGAACCAAGAATCTCTCAGACCAAAGGACAGATTTCCACCGGTCTAAGGTCAATTGCTCGTGTTTCTTGTCCTAAGCAAGTCTCTTCTTCTCATTGGTGTCCTTTAGTAGTGGTTTATTTGCAGCAATTTGACCATGAAGGCCTGATTCACGCAGTCTCCTATGAACAGTTGATGTTGAGATGTGTCTGTTGCTTGAGAGGCATTTATTTGGGCTGCCATTTCATTGGCTGATAACTCTAATGAACTTATGGGGTATTGTGTGTAGATTGATGAGGAAAAAAACAATTTTATCAATTTTAGAATAACAATGTGGAAGAAGTCAAAGGGTCTGAATACTTTCCAAAGGCACTGTAAATAGATCTGCAAAGGTCTGCCAAAGTAGATGCATCTACCGTAGGTGATGCACAAACACTTCCTCTGAATGACAGATGTAGCCCCAGAGCAGATGGAACAGGTTGATAAAACACACTTCCTCTGAATGACAGATTTAACCCCAGAGCAGATGGAACAGGTTGATAAAACACACTTCCTCTGAATGACAGATTTAACCCCAGAGCTGATGGAACAGGTTGATAAAACACACTTCCACTGAATGACAGATTTAACCCCAGAGCTGATTGAACAGCTTGATAAACATGACCTCATGAACAGGAAGGAAGCAATGAGAGCCCACATGAAAAATACTACAGAATACTACAGTACTTACTCTAGAATTCTGTTGTAAACTGTAGTATATTGTAGAATACTATACTACAAACTGTAGTATCCCTCGATAGTATTCCTCAAGTGTAGTATTTACTAAATAATTTTGTTGTATACTGTAGTAAATACTACAGCATTTGTTTCCAAAAAAGCACTATAGTAAATACTACAGTAATTTCTGCAAAAACACTAGAATTCTATTCTACACACTGTAGTATCCCTCGATCATGTGTAGTATTTAGTATATAATTTTATGGTATATTGTAGAATACAACAAAAAAACACTGTAGTAAATTTCTGCAACAACACTACAGTCCACAAAAACTGTTTTTTTTAACTATAGTAATACTATAGTATTTAATTTGCATACACCCTGCCAATTTCCTTCCTCCATAGCTAAATTTGTGTCATCCATAAATGAGAAACATTCATGCCAGGTACAGACCATATTTTGTCTATCCGTTCAGACCCAAGTCCTTCCTACCTATAGCCACAAGTTATGGAAAATTGTCTCTTTTAGTATTTCTCCAGTAGGTTTTCTCAAGGAGGAGGCCCTCATTTCTATGTCAGAGATAATGAAACAGAAAACACTATAGTAAATCAATGGGGATACCTAGTCAGTTGTCAAACTGAATGAATTCAACTGAAATGTGTCTTTTGCATTTAACCCAACCCCTCTAAATCAGAGAGGTGCAGGCGGCTGCCTTAATCAACAGCACACAGTGGGTTAACTGCTTTTCTCAGGGGCAGAACAACAGATGTTTACCTTGTCAGCTCTGGGATTTGATCCAGTAACCTTTCAGTTACTGGCCCAATACTCTAACCACTAGGCTACCAATACTACAGTAACATCTGCAAAAACACTACAGAAAATGCTACAGTCCACAAAAACACTGCAGTAAGTGCTATAGTATATACAAAAATGGATTTACTTCAGTATACTACAGGTTGCCTAGTGGTTAGTGTTGGGCCAGTAACCAAAAGGTTGCTGGATCAAATCCCTGAGGTGACAAGGTAAAATCTGTTGTTCTGATCCCCGGTAGGTTGTCATTGTTAATACGAGTTGTTTCTTAATTGACTTGCCTAGTTAAATTGAAAAAAGTAGTTATTTTGCAGACAGTCCACAAAAACACTATAGTGAATATTATAGTAAAGTCTGCAAAAACACTACAGTGAATACTATACTTTTTATACCAGCCTAGAGGTTAGAGCGTTGGGCCAGTAACCGAAAGGTTGCTGGATCGAAGCCCTGGGCTGGCAAGGTCAAAATCTGTCATTCTGCCCCTGAGCAAGGCAGTGTTCAGGGGCACTGCTCCCCAGGCACCAAAGACATGGATGTTGATTATGGCAGCCCCCACACCTCTCTGATTCAGAGGGATTGGGTTAAATACAGAATACACATTTCAGTTTTGATTTATTTGACCTTTATTTAACTAGGCAAGTCAGTTAAGAACAAATTCTTATTTTCAATGACAGCCTAGGAACAGTGGGTTAACTGCCTGTTCAGGGGCAGAATGACAGATTTGTACCTTGTCAGCTCGGGGATTTGAACTTGCAACCTTTTGCTCTAACCACTAGGCTACCCTGCTGCCCCAGTTTAATGCGTTTAGTTGTACAACTGACTAGAAATCCCCCTTTCCCCACTATAGTATTTTTTTGTGTGTCAAATCTCTGTTAGAGACCAGTATGGATGGATGGTGCAAGATGGTGCAGTATGTGTAACGTCCCCAAAAATGTGTGAGTGTTAAAATATTTGCACTTTTCAGCACTACAAGTCTCTAATGTGTCTCCTTATATGAGCATGAGGTCAATAGTTTTAATACAAAGATCTGTGTTGTTTTTCCTATGGATCTGAGGTGGGAGATCTCGCGAGGGCATGTTGCTTAGATATTGTTCTGGCCCAATCAATCTTATCCACAAGGTTCACTGTCAGAGTAAGAAATGTATCAGGCAGGTACTGAGGTGACGAGAGTCCAACTCCTCACAACACTGTTTGATTTACTGGTGCCATTAACCATTTGTTAGAAGGTGACATGGCAATTACCCTAAAAAGGAAAGAGAGCTGTAGAGGGCTGTTGAGGGTTTAATGAAAACCCTGTTCCCATGCCTGTTAGGCTTTAAAAAATCTAACAATCTAGAGAAATGCCAATGGTTTGTCAGATTAGAAGAATAACAAACACATATTCTGTGAAAATGTGACTAAAATATATGTTTCCATGTATTCTGTCAATAGTAATGTTTACATATATATATATATATACAAACAAAAGTTTGGACACACCTACTCGTTCAAGGGTTTTTCTTTATTTTTTTTTACTATTTTCTACTTTGTAGAATCGTAGTGAAGACATCAAAATTATAAAATAACACAAAGGGAATCAAGTAGAAACAAAAAAGTGTTAAACAAATTCAAATAGATTTCAGATTTTAGATTCTTCAAAGTAGCCACCCTTTGCCTTGATGACAGCTTTGCACACATTCCCTCAACTAGCTTCACCTGGAATGCAAAGCACTTCCACTCTATCACACCTCCTCCTCTATGCTTCGCAGTGGGAACCACACACGCGGAGATCATCCGTTCACCTACTCTGCGTCTCACAAAGACACGGCGGTTGGAACCCAAAATATCTCAGACCAAAGGACAGATTTCCTCTGGTCTACAGTCCATTGCTCATGTTTCTTGGCCCAAGCAAGTCTCTTGTTCATGGTGTCCTTTAGTAGTGGTTTCTTTGCAGCAATTTGACCATGAAGGCATGATTCACGCAGTCTCCTCTGAACAGTTGATGTTGAGATGTGTCTGTTAGTTTAACTCTGTGAGCATTTATTTGGGCTGCCATTTCTGAGGCTGGTAACTCTAATGAACTTATCCTCTGCAGCAGAGGTAACTCTGGGCCTTCCTTTCCTTTCCTCATGAGAGCCAGTTTCATCATAGCACTGCACTTGAAGAAACTTTCAAAGTCCTTGACATTTTCCTTAATGACTGACCTTCACGTCTCAAAGTAATGAATACTGTCATTTCTCTTTGCTTATTTGAGCAGCTCTTGCCATAATATGGACATGGTCTTTTACCAAATAGGGCTATCTTCTGTATACCACCCCTACCTAGTCACAACACATCTGAATGGTTCAAACGTAGTAAGGCAAAGGATGGCTACTTTGAAGAATCTCAAATATAACATATTTTTGATTTGCTAACACTTTTTTGATTACTACATGATTCCACATGTGTTATTTCATATTATTCTACAATGTAGGAAATAGTAAAAATACAGAAATAGTACAAATAAATAATTAGGTGTGTCTAAACTTTTGACTGGTACTGTATGTGAAATGTCTCAATGTTATACATTTTGTCGTGATGCCTAGTGTGACTGTGTTTTTGGCTAAGGCCATGTTAAAGGTCAAATCAAACCAGGGGTGCTTATGTATATCCTGTTTCACACAGTGTGCAACCTGTACAAGGTTGTGGTGTGAAATGTTTTTTTGCACTCCCACTGAGACACAGCCATTATTAATGGCAGAACTGGAGCAATTAGGGTTTAGTGGGAAGATAAGCAGATTTTACAACTAGGATTTGAACTAGCAATCCTTCAGTTATTGGGCCAATGTTCTAACCGCTAGCCTACGTGTCAGCCACAGCAGTACCAGAGGAGGGGGTTTATCCTGTGTGTGTGTTTGTGTGTTTGTGTGTGTGTGTGTGTGTGTGTGCGTGCGTGCGTGCGTGTGTGCGAAAGAAAAATAATTCCCCTCTAGCTAACTCCCCAGTGGTCACTGATTCACTGCTCTGCTCAGTTCCCTCCCTGTATCCCCACTACCCCCAGATCCATCCACTACTCTAGAGCCACATTCCTTCACTGCAGGGCCTCACGGCCAGCCCGGTCCCACAGCACGCCGGTCCCACAGCACGCCTGGCCAAATAAGAAAACAGTAAGGGTGTGCTCATTATTCTGAGAGACAAATAGGCCATGCAAATAAAACATGACACCCTAAACAGAGTTTGAGGTTCTGAATGCAACGGAGGACAACAGTGGTAGATGGGGCAAACACTTGGTTCAGTGTCTTTTGTCTATCAATTCAAACCTTCTACAAACGTTCCTGCATACACTGTATGTTTTCACTAATAAAAGGCTTTTGACATCTGTAGTCAAAGAGAGATCAGACTTTTTTTAAACCACAATTAGACCCATCTCAAACGGCAGATAAAGGTTTTATCTTAATTTGTGACCGTATCCCAATCAGAAGCCATGTACTGTATTACAGTCAACGTCCGCACTAGGGGAATGCCGACATGGCCATACTCGTATTTGTAATTGTAGCCGTAAATTGACAGGTGATGGTCGGATAGTATCGGATGATACTCAAAAAAAAAGAAATGTTTTAATATACCTGCAATGCATTCAGAAAGTATTCAGACCTCTTCACTTTTTACACATTTTGTTACGTTACAGCCTTATTCTAAAATATATATATTTTTTAATTCTCCTCATCAATCTACACACAGTACTCCATAATGGCAAAGCAATAAAAAACTGAAATATCACATTTACATAAGTATTCAGACCCTTTACTCAGTACTTTGTTGAAACACCTTTGGCAGTGATTACAGCCTCGAGTCTTCTTGGCTGTGACGCTACAATCTTGGCACACCTGTATTTGGGGAGTTTCTCCCATTCTTCTCTGTAGATCCTCTCAAGCTCTGTCAGGTTGGATGGGAAGCTTCGCTCCACAGCTATTTTCAGGTCTCTCTAAAGACGTTAGATTGCGTTCAAATCTAGGCTTTGGATGCGCTACCAAAAGCAAATTCAGAGACTTGTCCCAAAGCCACTCCTGCGTTGTCTTGGATGTGTGCTTAGGGTCGTTGTCCTGTTGGAAGGTGAACCTTTGCCTTAGTCTGAGGTCCTGAGCGCTCTGGAGCAGGTTTTCATCAAGGATCTATCTCTACTTTAATCCGTTCATCTTTTCCTCTATCCTGACTAAACTCCCAGTCCTTGCTGCTGAAAAACATCCCCACAGAATAATGCTGCCCCCACCATGCTTCACTGTAGGGATGGTGCCAGGTATCCTCCAAAGTGTTGAATCTTGGATTCATCAGACCAGAGAATCTTGTTTCTCATGGTCTGGGAGTCCTTTAGGTGCCTTTTGGCAAACTCCAAGTGGGCTGTCATGTACATTTTACTGAGGAATGGCTTCCGTCTGGCCACTCTACCATAAAGGCCTGATTGGTGGAGTGCTGCAGAGATTGTTGTATTTCTGGAAGTTTCTCCCATCTCCAAAGAGGAACTCTGGAGCTCTGTCAGAGTGACCATTGGGTTCTTGGTTACCTCCCTGACCAAGGCCCTTCTCCTCCAATTACTCAATCTGGCCAGGCGGCCAGCTCTAGGAAGAGTCTTGGTGGTTCCACACTTCCTACATTTAAGAATGATGGAGGCCACTGTGTTCTTGGGGACCTTCAACGCTGCAGAAATGTTTTGATACCCTTCCCCAGATCTGTGCCTCGACACAGTCCTGTCTCGGAGTTCTACAGACAATTACTTCAACCTAAGGGCTTGTTTTTTTCTCTGACATGCCCTTTCAACTGTGGGACCTTATATAGACAGGTGTGTGCTTTTCCAAATCATGTCCAATCAAATTAATTTACCACAGTTGGACACCAATCAAGTTGTAGAAACATCTCAAGGATGATCAATGGAAACAGGATACCCCTGAGCTCAATTTCAAGTCTCATAGCATAGGGATACTTATGTAAAAAAGGTATTTCTGTTTTTGTTTTTTAGAAATGTAAAAAATAATTCTCACTGCAAAATAAATGCTGATTAGGAGCAGCGCGCGGAGAGGGGTTTGTGTCTGTGTATTTGTGTGTCTGTGTGTCCTCAGGGACGTTTGCTGTCACTCAGTTAGAAATTGCATTAGCGTTTCATCTTTTTTTCCCTATCCTTGCCCCGTTAATGAGATATTATGCACATGATAGCGAACGTCCTCGTCATGTGATTTATCATGGTAGCAGTCAGTAGCAATCTAAATGATCAGGCCGAAAATATGCAAGAAAAAGTGATCGGGTGAAATTTTGAGGCGAGTGGACAGAGAAATACACTTTCTTTGTGTCCATTCAGAGCAGCAGGATCAACGTACAGGCCGCCATTCATTTTACAGACAGGCAAACTTGCCATTTTAATCATTTAGACTACATAAAACCTGGAACATTACTGGCTCAAAGACATTACAGTATGGTTTAGAAACTATGTGACTGACTGACACAAGAAAGATGCTTGCTGGCACCCAATTGAATAATTTTTTGGATCACGGATATTTACAAAAAGTACTCGGATTATAATCGTATCCAGAAAATTGCCCATATCCATTATGATACTAATTTTGTCTGACTACTCGGCACACTCTTAATCCACACTGAGCTAAAGACTAGACCTGCTGCTTTCAAGGAGAGGAACACTAATCAAGACCCTTATAAGAAATCCCGCTACGACCTCCAGCGAGCCATCGAACAGGCAAAGCGTCAATACAGGACTATGATCGAATCCTACTACGCCGGCTCTGACACTCGCTGGATGTGGCAGGGCTTGCAAACTATGACAGATTACAAAGGGAAACCCAGCCGCAAACTGCCCAGTGACGCGAGCCTACCAGACAAACTAATTGCCTTCTATGCCCGCTTCGCGTCAAGCAACACTGATCCATGCATGAGATCATCATCCAGCCGTTCCGGATGACCGTGTGACTGTGTGAACCCATAGCGGCCGTCAATGGCCTTTTAAAAAATGACTAAAGCGGCCGAGAACGGCCTTGATTATCTACCAATAACATCTGTGTCAATATTTTAAAATGTACTTGCTAGCAACCTATTGTCGTATTCGCGTGGCTGTTGTCATCAACCAGACGGAAACAGGGTATGCTGTCATTTGACTTTAAAAAAAAGATCGCTCAATTACTCAAAATGATGGCTCTCAAGCGGCCACAATTCTTTACGTGGGAGGGGGTGTATCTATGTTGGCTGGTGGTACAGATTCGGACACATCCTTGCACTTTGAAAGCGAGGATGTCGAGGTGAGTGAAATAAGTTAACAGCAGATACAGTTGAAGCCGGGGGTTTACATACACCCTAGCCAAATACATTTAAACTCAGTTTTTCACAATAACTGAAATTTTATCCTCGTAAAAAATTCCCTGTCTTAGGTCAGTTAGGAACACCACTTTATTTTAAGAATGTGAAATGTCAGAATAATTGTAGAGAGAATGATTTATTTCAACTTTTATTTCTTTCATTACATTCCCAGTGGGTCAGAAGTTTACATACACTCAATTAGTATTTGGTAGCACTGCCTTTAAATTGTTTAACTTGGGTCAAACGTTTCGGGTAGCCTTCCAAAAGTTTCCCACAATAATTTGGGTGAATTTTGGCCTATTCCTCCTGACAGTGCTGCTGTAACTGAGTCAGGTTTGTAGGCCTCCTTGCTCACACACGCTTTTTCAGTTCTGCCCACAAATGTTCTATAGGATTGAGGTTAGGGCTTTGGGATGGCCACTCCAATAACTTGACTTTGTTGTCCATAAGCCATTTGCCACAACTTTGGAAGTATGCTTGGGGTCATTGTCCATTTGGAAGACCCATTTGCGACCAAGCTTTAACTTCCTGACTAATGTCTTGAGCTGTTGCTTGAATATATCCACCTAATTTTCCTACCTCATGATGCCATCTATTTTGTGAAGTGCACCAGTCCCTCCTGCAGCAAAGCACCCCCACAGCATGAAGCTGCCACCCCCGTGCTTCACGGTTGGGATGGTATTCTTTGGGTTACAAGCCTCCCCCTTTTTCCTCTAAACATAACGGTGGTCATTATGGCCAAACAGTTTTATTTTTGTTTCATCAGACCAGAGGACATTTCTCCAAAAAGTACAATCTTTGTCCCCATGTGCAGTTGCAAACCATTGTCTGGCTTCTTTATGGCGGTTTTGGAGCAGTGGCTTCTTCCTTGCTGAGTGGCCTTTCAGGCTATGTCGATATAGGACTCATTTTACTGTGGATATAGATACTTTTGTACCTGTTTCCTCCAGCATATTCACAAGGTCCTTTGCTGTTATTCTGGGATTGATTTGAGCTTTTCGCACCAAAGTACATTCATCTCTAGGAGACAGAACGCGTCTCCTTCCTGAACTTGCATACTATTGTTGGTACAGATGAACGTGGTACCTTCAGGCGTTTGGAAATTGCTCCCAAGGATGAACCAGACTTGTGGAGGTCTACATTTTTTTCTGAGGTCTTGGCTGATTTCTTTTGATTTTCCCATGATGTCAAACAAAGAGGCACTGAGTTTGAAGGGAGGCCTTGAAATACATCCACAGTTACACCTCCAATTGACTCAAATGATGTGAATTTGCCTATCAGAAGCTTCTAAAGCCATGCAATCATTTTCTGGAATTTTCCAAGCTGTTTAAAGGCACAGTCAACTTAGTGTTTGTAAACTTCTGACCCACTGGAATTGCGATGCATTGAATTATAAGTGAAATAATCTGTCTGTAAACAATTGTTGGAAAAATGACTTGTGTCATGCCCAAAGTAGATGTCCTAACTGACTTGCCAAAACTCTAGTTTGTTAACAAGAAATTTGTGGAGTAGTTGAAAAACTAGTTTTAATGACTCCAACCTAAGTGTATGTAAACTTTCGACTTCAACTGTATATGTACGGTGTTGTGGATGTTTAATGCTGTTAACCCTGGGGAATAGCTCTCAGATTAGCAAATCCTGTCACAATCACTTGGCATCAGCGGTGGTGCAGGATCTCGACTGATTGCGCTCTGTCTCATGTAAATAGTTTCAGTCTTTAGCTGTATATAGTCAGCTAACTAGTTGGTTGTTGTTGTCTTGTTTCTACTGATGTAATTCATATGAAAACGGCCCAAGCTTAATTGCTATAGCTAGCTAGCCAGTCCGTCATGCAAGAAAAGTTGTGTATATTGGTAAATTTGGGCTGTGCTCGCGACGCGTCTACCTCAGCTGTCACTTTCACTAGCTAGCCATACAGACAAAGAGATAACTAGCTAGCCATACAGACAAAGAGATAACTAGCTAGCCATACAGACAAAGAGATAACTAGCTAGCAAAATGAAAATTAGAGTTGGGCTTAGGTCATGGTTTGTCATGTTTGCATGGCACATATATTCATAGGCTATACTTTGCCTCATTTTTTTTTACAATAAGACAGTTTAGCTGTCATGTTAAGGCAGATTCCTGCGCAGTGGAGCTCATATGATATTGAGTTGCAGTGATATTTGTTTACATAGCCAGTTAACAACTCGCTTGTTTGGTCCTGATCCTACAGATGCAATTCCTTTGTAAACTATCCCAGTTTTGTAAATAATCAGATTACATTGGCAAACTCTATAGTTAGTCTGTCATGCAAGAAAACGAGAGTTGGAGGCAACATTATGCTTCACTCGCAATGCTGTCACTTGATCATCTCACTGCCTCCCTACAAAGACAACCAGCTAACTATGCCCATCGAAATAGATTCTAAACCTGTTTGGCTAAATTGCACATAATTTCATTTTTGTAATCTTTTGCTTTCAACATCCTAAATAAACAAACAATAGTTGATTTTATGTGTTGAATCTGTAAACCAATGTGCTACATACTTTGACTTCATACCATCTACGAAAGGTAATCTGGCCATGGTTCTGTGTGTGTAACCTATATAGCCTTCATGGTTATAATATGCCTCATCTATGAACATATTCATGAATGTCTTTTTGTGTACTCTATCCTGTCTGATTATCCATCAGTCTGACATACATGTACATCTGCACACAATGAACTGAGAAACAATCTGGTCAGGGAGAGGTTGAAAATGTCAGTGAAGATACTTGCCAGCTGGTCAACGCTTGCTCTGAGCATGCTTCCTGGTAATCTGTCTGGCCCTGCGGCCTTGTGAACGTTAACCTGTTTAACCCTTTAGACCCCAATATAATTCTAGAATGCTGCTGTAGAATAGTGCTCATTTTTAAGATGAAGCTCATTTTCTCACGCATTTCAAACAAACAGACATAGCTCAAAAACAAAGAACAAGATCTGGTGTTTAACACTACTATATCTGCCACCACACCCAATTCACTGAATTGTTGTCAAAGTAGGCTACTATTTCTACATTTTGTGCCAGACCTAGTCTGTACTAAATCTTATTGAAATAGTCTCTGAATAGTTGTTTGCATTTTTACATTGTTACAGACGTAAGAATCTCTGTCAATCAAATAGCCTACTTTGTGTGGGTTTTGAAATACTTTCTAATATTGTCCTCTGGTCACATTTTGGATGATTGTTTTAAATATTTATTTGTCAATAATATTTATAAGTATAATATATTATACTCGGGTACACTTTGAGTGAGCAATTTAGTGAAATTTGCTACAATTGAAATACTTTAGGGTTTTTGCTGTGTTGAGTGTTAATAGTTTTTTGATTAGTGAGTGTCTTTAGATAATCGAAGACAAAATTAATGTTGTTCCTATTGACAAGAATGGGGTGTCAAATGAAAGAAGAGTTTGTGCTCTTTAAAACTAAATTAACTTGGAATTGTCATTTGTTCTTTGTTTTTGAGCTATGACTGTTTGAAATGCATGAGAAAATTTGCTTTATCTTAAAAATGTGCAGTAATCTACATCAGAATTGTAGAATTCTATTGGGGTCTAAAGGGTTAAACTTGTTAACATTCACAAGCAGCGGGGCCAGACAGATTACCAGGACGCGTACTCAGAGCATGCGCTGACCAGCTGGCAAGTGTCTTCACTGACATTTTCAACCTCTCCCTGACCCATGTTTCAAGCAGACCAATAGATGCTCGAATAGATCTACAGATTACACAATCTCTATTGCACTCCACACTGCCCTCTCCCACCTGGACAAGAGAAACACCTATGTGAAAATGCTGTTCTTTGACTACAGTTCCGCGTTCAACACCATAGTGGCCTCCAAGCTCATCAATAAGCTCAGGACCCTGAGAATGAAAACCTCCCTATCGACCCTGGACTTCCTGATGAGGCTCCCCTAGGTGGTGAGGGGAGGTAACAACACATCCGCTACGCTGACCCTCAACACAGGGGCCCCTCAAGGGTGCATGCTTAGTCCCCTCCTGTACTCCCTGTTCACCCACGACTGCGTGGCCACACACGACTTCAACACCATCATTAAAATGCTGACGACACAATGGTGGTAGGCCTGATCCCTGATGACGATGAGACAGCCGATAGGGAGGAGGTCAGTGACCTGGCAGTGTGATGCTAGGACAACAACCTCTCCCTCAACGTCAGCAAGTCAAAGGAGCCGATTGTGTACTACAGGAAACGGAGGGCCGAGCACGCCCCCATCCACATCGACGAGGCTGTAGTAGAGCGGATCGAGAGCTCCTCAGTTTCCACATCACTAAGGAATTAACATTGTGCACACACACCAACACAGTCGTGAAGAAGGCACGACAATGCCTCTTCCCCCTCAGGAGGCAGAAAAGATTTGGCATGGGCCCTCAGATCCTCAACAAGTTCTATAGCTGCACCATTGAGAGGATATTGACTGGCTGCATCACTGCTTGGTATGGTAACTGCTCAGCATCCGAAAGCATGGTACTACAGAGGGTAGTGCGAACGGCCCAGTACATCCTGTTTGGCCCTGTCCGGGGGTGTCCTCGGACACCTCGGACAGTGTCTCCTGACCCCTCCTGTCTCAGCCTCCATTATTTATGCTGCAGTAGTTTGTGTCGGGGGGCTAGGGTCAGTTTGTTATATCTGGAGTACTTCTCCTGTCCTATTCGGTGTCCTGTGTGAATTTAAGTGTGCTCTCTCTAATTCTCTCTTTCTCTCTTTCTTTCTTTCTCTCTCTCGGAGGACCTGAGCCCTAGGACCATGCCTCAGGACTACCTGACATGATGACTCCTTGCTGTCCCCAGTCCACCTGGCCGTGCTGCTGCTCCAGTTTCAACTGTTCTGCCTTATTATTATTGGACCATGCTGGTCATTTATGAACATTTGAACATCTTGGCCATGTTCTGTTATAATCTCCACCCAGCACAGCCAGAAAAGGACTGGCCACCCCACATAGCCTGATTCCTCTCTAGATTTCTTCCTAGGTTTTGGCCTTTCTATGGAGTTTTTCCTAGCCACCGTGCTTCTACACCTGCTTTGCTTGCTGTTTGGGGTTTTAGGCTGAGTTTCTGTACAGCACTTTGATATATCAGCTGATGTAAGAAGGGCTATATAAATACATTTGATTTGATTTTATGCAAAGCTTTTAAAAGTGTGTTTTCGGGCATACATGTGTAAAGTGAGATAGTAGAGGCTAAGCGCTGCGTGAAGCAGCATTATGGGGACGAGAACATGGACATGGGTTGTCAACGGTAGCAGCACAGTAGGAACTGCTCGTGCAATGGTTCACTTATGTGACTCATTTGATATCCAATGATCTTGCCGTCGGCAGGCAGCGCCATAGAGAGACAGGCAGTGCCACAGAGAGCCAGGCAGGGCCACAGAGAGTCAGGCAGGGCCATAGAGAGGCAGGCAGGGCCATAGAGAGGCAGGCAGGGCCATAGGGAGGTAGACAGGGCCATAGAGAGGTAGGCAGGGCCATAGAGAGGTAGGCAGGGCCATAGAGAGGTAGGCAGGGCCATAGAGAGGCAGGCAGGGACATGAGAGGCAGGCAGGGCCATAGAGAGGCAGGCAGGGCCATGAGAAGCAGACAGGGCCATGAGAGGCAGGCAGGGCCATGAGATGCAGGCAGGGCTATAGAGAGGCAGGCAGGGCCATAGAGAGGCAGGCAGGGCCATGAGAGACAGGCAGGGCCATAGAGAGGCAGGCAGGGCCATAGAGAGGTAGGCAGGGCCATAGAGAGGCAGGCAGGGCCATGAGAGGCAGGCAGGGCCATAGAGAGGTAGGCAGGGCCATAGAGAGTCAGGCAGGGCCTAGAGAGGTAGGCAGGGAGATGAGAGGCAGGCAGGGCCATGAGAGGCAGGCAGGGCCATAGAGAGGCAGGCAGGGCCATGAGAGGCAGGCAGGGCCATGAGAGGCAGGCAGGGCCATAGAGAGGTAGGCAGGGCCATAGAGAGGCAGGCAGGGCCATAGAGAGGCCTGGTGTCCCCAGTCATTACGTGTGCCGCTGCTTTACTGCTTCTGAGGCTGATTAGCGGATGTACATAAAAACATAAGTGTCACGCCTGCTCCCACTCCCCCTCTAGGCGTCCCATCATTACACACAACTGTCACCATCGTTACGCGCATCAGCGCTTTATGGGACTCACCTGGACTCTATTACCTTATTGATTGCCTTCCCAATATCTGCCACTTCCTCATTTTGATCCCTGTGTTAGCATTACTGTCGTTATGTTTCCCTTGTCCAGATGCTGTCTTTGTTTCGTTTCATGTCCGTTATTCATTAAATGTTCACTTCCTGCACTTGCTTCTCGCCTCCCAGCATCTGTCCTTACACATAAGTGCTATTTAAACTAGGTAAGCGGAAATGCATGCACACTTTAGGATCGTCTTTCCCCACCACACACATTGTCTCAGTTGGCACGGGCCCACAGTAAAAAACACACTTGGAGAAGAAGGTCAAATTAAAAAAGATTCAGGACCTGTGGGAGTTTTAGAGGAAAGCAATACTATGATTCAGTCTGGCCAATGTTTCCAGGAGTCAGCATGTAAAATGACAGACAATCATTTTTAACAACTCTGTTTGAATAGCCAAGTCCCACTCCTTCATGACAAATCTATCAGATGCTTATATTCGTCCTGTAAATGGAAAGTTTGAAAAGAAAAAGAGGAGGAATTCAAGTGTGTGTGTGTGTGTGTGTGTGTGTGTGTGTGTGTGTGTGTGTGTGTGTGTGTGTGTGTGTGTGTGTGTGTGTGTGTGTGTGTGTGTGTGTGTGTGTGTGTGTGTGAACAACGTAGAAACGGGAAGTGCAGAGTGAAAAAAATTCTAGATCACCTGTACTCCACACACAGAAACGCGTACAAAGAGCTCTCCCTCGTCATCCATTTGGTAAATCTGGCCACAATTCTATCCTTCTGATTCCTGCTAACAAGAAAAAATTAAAGCAGGAAGCACAAGTGACTCGGTCTATAAAAAAGTGGTCAGATGAAGCAGATGCTAAACTACAGGACTGCTTTGCTATCACAGACTGGAATATGTTCGGGGATTCTTCCGATGGCATTGAGAAGTACACCACGTCAGTCACTGGCTTCATCAATAAGTGCATTGAGGACGTCGTCCCCACAGTGACTGTACGTACATACCCCAACCAGAAGCCATGGATTACAGGCAACATCCACACTGAGCTAAAGGGTAGAGCTGCCTCTTTCAAGGTGTGGGACTATAACCCAGAAGCTTATAAGAAATCCTGTTATGCCCTGCGAACCATCAAACAGGCAAAGCACCAATACAGGGCTAAGATTGAATCATACTACACTGGCTCTGGCGCTCGTCTTATGTGGCAGGGCTTGCAAACTATTACAGACTACAAAGGGAAGCACAACCGCGAGCTTCCCAGTGACACAAGCCTACCAGAAGAGCTAAATCACTTCTATGCTCGCTTTGAGGCAAGCAACACTGAGGCATGCATGAAAGCACCAGCTGTTCCTGACGACTGTGTAATCACGCTCTCCGTAGCCGACGTGAGTAAGACCTTTAAAAACGTCAACATTCACAAGGCCGCGGGACCGACGGATTACCAGGACGTGTGCTCCGGGCATGTGCTGACCAACTGGCAGGTGTCTTCACTGACATTTTCAACATGTCCCTGATTGAGTTTGTAATACTAACATGTTTCAAGCAGACCACCATAGTCCCTGTGCCCAAGAACACTAATGCAACCTGCCTAAATAACTGTAGACCCGTAGCACTCAAGTCTGTAGTGCTTTGAAAGGCTGGTAATGGCTCACATCAACACCATTATCCCAGAAACGCTAGACCCACTCCAATTTGCATACCGCCCAAACAGATCCACAGATGATGCAATCTCTATTGCACTGCCCTTTCCCACCTGGACAAAAGGAACACCTATGTGAGAATGCTATTCATTGACTACAGCTCAGCATTCAACACCATAGTACCCTCAAAGCTCACGACTAAGCTAAGCATCCTGGGACTAAACACCTCCCTCTGCAAGTGGACTTCCTGGCGTGCCGCCCCCAGGTGGTGAGGGTAGGTAGCAACACATCTGCCACGCTGATCCTCAACACTGGAGTCTCTCAGGGGTGCGTGCTCTGTCCCCTCCTGTTCTCCCTGTTCACCCACAACTGCATGGCCAGGCATGACTCCAACACCATCATTAAGTTTGCAGACGACACAACAGTGGTAGGCCTGATCACCAACAACGATGAGACAGCCTATAAGGAGGAGGTCAGAGACCTGGCCGGGTGGTGCCAGAATAACAATCTACCCCTCAACGTAACCAAGACTAAGGAGATGATTGTGGACTACAGGAAAAGGAGGACCGAGCACGCCCCCATTCTCATCGATGGGGCTGTAGTGGAGCAGGTTGAGCGCTTCAAGTTCCTTGGTGTCCACATCACCAACAAACTAACATGGTCCAAACACACCAAGACAGATGTGAAGAGAGCTTAACAAAGCCTATTCCCCTTCATGAAACTAAAAAGATTTGGCATGGTCCTCAGATCATCAAAAGGTTCTACAGCTGCAACATCGAGACTGGTTGCATCACTGCCTGGTACGGCAACTGCTCGGCCTCCGACCGCAAGGCACTACAGAGGGTAGTACGTATGGCCCAGTACATCACTGAGGCTAAGCTGCCTGCCATCCAGGACCTCTACACTAGGCGGTGTCAGAGGAAGGCCCTAAAAAGACCCCAGCCACCCCAGTCATAGACTGTTCTCTCTACTACCGCATGGCAAGCGATACTGGAGCGCCAAGTCTAGGACAAAAAGGCTTCTCAACAGTTTTTACCCCCAAGCCATAAGACTCCTGAACAGGTAATCAAATGGCTACCTGGACTATTTGCATTGTGTGACCCCCCCAACCCATCTTTTACGCTGCTGTTCTCTGTTTATCATATATGCATAGTCAAAAACTATACATTCATGTACATACTACCTCAATTAGCCCGACTAACCGGTGCCCCCGCACATTGGCTACCTGGACTATCTGCATTGTGGCCCACCACCCGCCAACAGCTCTTTTATGCTACTGCTACTCTCTGTTTATCATATATGCATAGTCACTTTAACCATACCTACATGTACTTACTACCTCAAATAGCACGAATAACCAACCCCTCTTTTACGCTACTGCTACTCTCTGTTTATCATATATGCATAGTCACTTTAACCATACCTACATGTACATACTACCAGAATTAGCCTGGCTAACCGGTGCCTGTAAATAGCCTCGCTACTGTTATTTTTTGATTTCTTTACCTACCTATTGTTCACCTAATACCTATTTTTTTAAACTTTTTTTGCACTGTTGGTTAGGGCCTTTAAGTAAGCTTTTCACCTGTTGTATTTGGCGCACGTGACAAATAAACTTTGATTTGATTTGCAGGCAGGCCTTTTACATTGGAGGACTTTCCTGCCTGTTAGATGTGTATCATTACAGTAGAGGAGAGATAGGGGCAAGGAGGGAATACAGAGGAGGGGCTGAGCTGTCTGTGTGTGTGTTAAAGGTATTTTCGGTTTAAGGCTTAAGGTTTAGATTAAGGCCAGTCCTTTGGGATTTGGAGACTGCAGTAATACCCCTGTTTAACTCACACGGTGCTAAGTGCCAGGTCTCTTTTCCATTTGCAAACCAAGCCTTTATAATAACCGAAGAACAATAAAATCTGTCATTGTTGCCTCCAATTTCCTTCTTAGACACAGCATTTACCCTTAGGTAAACAAATCACAAAACAAGATGTCAAATAAAGAGCTTTGCCAACAAGCAAAAGAACAAACAGGTTACAACTCCTGCTGTTGCTTGCAGTGGCTTTACTTGTGTGTGTGCACATCCCGTGTAACCTGTTGTGACCCTCTGTAGTGCGGTAAAGTGGTGCTAGCATTAGGACTTTTTATTAGTCGTACGTATGGGATACTACCTTTTGACACCACCCTCCACAAAGCAAGTCCTGCAGGCTGTAGTTTTCTCTTATCTCGATTACTGCACAGTCATATGGTCAGGTGCCGCAAAGAAGGACCTAGAAAAACTGCAGCTGCACATCTCGTTCGTCACTGTAATCAGGGCGTTAATATCAATACTATGCATGCCAGTCTCTCTTAGCTAAAGGTAAAGGAGAGACTGACTGCGTCACTTCTTGTTTTTATAAGAAACATTGTGTTAAAAAATCCAAATAGTTTGCATAGTCAACTTACACACAGCACTGACACACACACACTCACTCCACCAGGAGACTTTTCACAGTCCCCAAATCCAGAACAAATTCAAGAAAGCGTACAGTATTATATAGAGCCCTTATTGCATGGAACTCCCTTCCATCTCATATTGCTCTGCTGAACATCAAACCTGGTTTTTAAAAAACAGATAAAGCAACACCTCACCCCACAACGCCACTCCCCTATTTGACCTAGATAGTTTGTGTGTATGTACTGATATGTAGACTATGTCTGACATTTTAAATTGGTGTAGTTATGTCCTTAATCAAAGATAAGTATATGAACATAAAGTTAATGTCAGTAGAATATAAGAAACATTTTTGCATAAGGATAATACAGGAAGGCATCATTTATAGTGCAATATTTACAAGTGTTGTAGGGAGGGGGGGGATTGGAGGGCAAGTGGTTAAATTGTGCAGTATTTAGCAATCGTAATAAGAGTCTGGTAGCAGCAGATGTGATGTGTGTGTCGCATGAATGTACAGTACCAGTCAAAAGTTTGAACACACCTACTCATTCCAGGGTTTTTCTTTATGTTTTAAAACTATATTCTACATTGTATAATAATGATGAAGACATCAAAACTAAGAAATAACACATATGGAATCATGTATTAACCAAAAATTTGTTGAACCAATCCAAATATATTTGAGATTCTTCAAAGTAGCCACCCTTTGACTTGATGACAGCTTTGCACACTCTTGGCATTCTCTCAACCAGCTTCATGAGGTAGTCACCTGGAATGCATTTCAATTAACAGGTGTACCTTATTAAAAGTTCATTTTAATGAAGGTTAGTCAATCCGCAAAAGGACCACAACAGGAAAGGAGACCCAGAGTTACCTCTCCTGTAGAGGATAAGTTAATTAGAGTTACCAGCCTCAGAAATCGGCATTTAACTGCACCTCAGATTGCACCTCACAGAGTTCAAGTAACAGACACATCTCAACATCAACTGTTCAGAGGAGACTGTGTGAATCAGGCCTTCATGGTCAAATTGCTGCAAAGAAACCACTACTAAAGGACACCAATAATAAGAAGAGACTTACTTAGGCCAAGAAACACGAGCAATGGACATTAGACCGGTGGAAATCTGTCCTTTGGTCTGATGAGTCCAAATTTGAGATTTTTGGTTCCAACCTCCATGTCTTTGTGAGATGCAGAGTAGGTGAATGGATGATCTCCGCATGTGTGGTTCCCACCTTGAAGC